>NW_005842809.1:495261-497837 GCF_000455745.1 Alligator sinensis | reverse complement strand
GCCTTTGGGTGCTGTGTGCCTGCAGCACCCCGCTGGGAGCCCGTTCACAGTCTGGTCGCGCGAGCCGAGAAGTTTTTCCGTAGTCGTGTGCAAGCAAGGGAGTGTTGGCGGCAGCGTCTCCGCCCGCGCACCGGCTTTGGGCAGCCGGCTTCTAAAGATCCAAGCCCTCCCTGTGGCTGGCGTGGGGGACTTAACCACCAATATGTGTCCCTCGGGCGTTCCTCTGCGTGAGAGATGAGGACACCCACCCTGGAAGATTTGTGCCTTTGCGGGGACTGTTTCACCTGATGTGATAAGCTTCTAATTCAGTGTGTGCAGGTACCTCTAGCGTTTCACTTTGTGCAGTCTCAGCAAACTCAGCAGGTTGAAATTCACAAGACTGGTCAGTTTTAGAGGTTGACAGGTTCACTGCTGCTAGTCAGAATCCTAATATGGATCGCATTGGCTTCACTTTTCTGTTAAGAGGTCAGAATATTAACAGGCTACACGTGTCAGGTGGACTGACCACCGCCCTTAGTAAGAGCTTTGGTATCGGGAGAAGAGCACTGTTTCTTCTTTACCTATATTCTCTGAATATTGCTCCTCTTAAACTTGCCAGAATCTGCCTCAGTAAAGGATGACTAAAAATATGGGCTTCTAATTGCCATCCTTCCTGGCAATTGTAGTAACACTTGAAGCAGCTCTTGCTTCTGCTTTTCACCAAAGTATTGCCCTGTGCATGTGTTCAGAAACAGCCTTGGTGGAGTACTTTCATCAGCTTGCGATTAATGTATTTGGTCCTGTGGCTAGCAAGCATCAGGTGTATCTTTGAAGCTCTATTCCCTGTAGTATTTGAGTTGAAATTGCTAAGATCATCTACGGTGCTTTCCTTTCAAGTAACTCAAGTAGAGGAGAATGGTAGATTTCAAGGATATGTGGTCCTCAGCTAGCAGCTGTTTGAAATTGTCTGAGAACTGTCTAAATTGACATTTACCTGGATTTTATTGTTTAAACTACACATTGTAGTGTCAGTTTTTGCAAGGAAGCTAAAGGCTGTGCCAGTAGATTCTATCTTTCATGGGAGTGCTAGAATAGGCCTGCCGCCAGCATTTTTTGCCCCAGGCAATATTGGGTGATAGAATTTGTGTCTATGGTGCAATCAAAGGTGGGATTGCAGCACAAGAAGGTATACTCCTGCCAGCATTGGATAACAAAGAAGATGGGTTTCAGTGTGGGCTACACAATCCCCCCCCCCCCCCCCCCCGCTATACTTAGGTTACAGCCAACTCTGAAGTCGATCTTTGTTGCTACTGATACCCATTCTACTAAATCAGAGCTAGCATAACTGTGCCTTCACGTGCTGTAGTTGCACCTCTGATTGCAGGACAGACAACCATCATGATAAATACAACATAACGCAGGTCATGCAAGTTTGGGCTTCAGGTCTTTCTCCAGTCATTAGATCTAATAGGTCTCTAGCAAACTGTAAGTTAAACTCCAATGGGAAGTTAACAATAGAGGATAGTAATTAAGTTTTGATGTTCAGAACACAGTCATACACATGCACACTCATACTTACATTGATCTGTGTTGCAACAGGTAGCTTCAAATTTAGTGACAGTTCACAAATGAGCATGTACTAGACAACTTCTATGCGCTTGGATCAAACTTTCATAAAGGTCACAGTCTACAATGAGGTTTATGACAAAATGGAAGCTTCTGTTAAAAATGAACTGCTTATCTGTAAACTGCTTGACATAGGGCTCTGCTTTATTTTGTGATGGTCTAAAAATGGTCCTCGATAATTCTACCCAGACTTCCCCAGTGTGCTTCCAAAATTAGATACTTTCAAATGTAAGTGCACATGTTTACACCAGAGGAAAAGTGGGACAAACAACACACAGCATTTACTCCAGGGAAAATGCTGTTCTGTGATGTAAAGTTACATTCCAGAAAGTCAGTCAGAAAGCATATGCTGTGTATCCGCTACCATTGTTGGTTGCACTCTGAGGTAGCTAAGTGGCTAAATGTCTGCCCTGCACATTGGCTGAATGCTAAATGTCTGCCCTGTCACCTAATGGCCAGACTCTGCAATAACACCTGCTTTGTGCAGTTAGCTTGAGTTAGCTGGTCACATGTGTCTGCTTCTGACTGTGGAGTAAAATGTGGGGTAAATTACTCTGGTGCATGTGTCGTGTACACACACCATCATACTTCTCTTGAATTTCACAAAGTATACTCTAGTGTATGAAATATTTTCTTAAGTGTATCTATTTAACTTCTTAATTTTGTTTTTATATTGCAGAGATTGGAATGGGATTAACAGGCTTTGGTGTGTTTTTCCTTTTCTTTGGAATGATTCTGTTTTTTGACAAAGCACTTCTGGCTATTGGAAACGTAAGTGACTTCTATTTGCAGTTTGGTTTATATAGGTTTCCCTCGATTTATGTGGGTTCTGTATAAGCAAATTCGCTGTTACGCAGTGACCATTTTTATACCCAAAATTCGTTATATGCGATGTAGGTTCACTCTTATGCAGTCGGAATAGCCCCCCCCCCCCCCCCGCGTGAAATCCGGGGGGGGGGGGAGGGCGACAG
>NW_005842809.1:474537-495121 GCF_000455745.1 Alligator sinensis | reverse complement strand
CGTGCATTGTTGCGGGCAGCGAGGGTTGGCTACTCCTGGGCCTGCTGCAGCAGGGGCTGGGGTGAGTGGGGAGAAGTGGAGGCCTGGGGCTGCAGCAGGGAGTAAAGTGGAGGGAACAGTTAGTGGGTGCAGAGGGCCAGGGGAAGGAGGGGCAGGCATGGCTCTTGCTGCTATGCACACCCTGGGAGGGCTATGGGCTGAGGTGTTGTGCTGGGCTCTTCCTGCAGGGCGCATGCCCCCAGATCTGCGCACAGGACAAGAGCAGGCTGCCACTGCAGGCTGGGGCTCGCAGCAGCACCAGGCTCTTCCTGGCGCTCAACAGCAGTGCTGTAAGGGCAGGTTGGGGGTGCTACAGCAAATTCTGCAGTGGCTGCAGCACCCATCCCAGCCCCACCACAAGCACCAGGAAGAAACTAGTGCTGCTGCTGACCCCAATCAGCAGCAGCAGCAGCCTGTGTTCATCCTGTGCATAGATCTGGGGCACACACCCCCTGGGAAGAGCCCAGCATAGCCCTACAGCTCTACTAGAGTGCACACAGTAGCAAGAGCCACACCCCCCAGTCCTGTGCTGCGTACCCACTGACAGTTCCCTTTGCTTTGCTCCCTACTGCAGCCCCACGAGCAGCTGACGGGCTGAACAGCACCCTTCCCCTTGCCCCTTCTCTAGTCCCAGCCTTCCTCCCTCCCTCCCTCACCGCCATGGGAACACATCCCTATTTCTTGCATTGTAAACTGGGTTCCCTTTATGCAAATTTGATTTATAAGCAGTATGTGCATTCCCAGAAAACTGCATAAATCGAGGGGAAACCTGTATGTGGATTTTGCAGAGTAGATTGATGTATCCAATATTGTTATAAGCTGTTTTGCTCTTTTTTTGGTACTAAATAGAAACTGAGTCATAGGAAATACTAAGAGAGTCTGGTATAGCAGAAAGGTTGGGTTTGGTCACTTAAATTTTTAACTTCTGCTGATACCAAAGCCAATCAAAGGTACTAATGGTACCTTTCGGTCAGGCATATTGGGTCAGCCAGAGCAAAGAAACTTTTATTGCAGTTACTAGTGCCACACGTTTTATGGATAAAATTGTTTTTTATGATTTGCTATCCTTCTGGTACCTTTACTGTTATCTTATGAAGTAAGATAATTGTTATCATACCAGATAAGTCTTGCGACACTTGAAAGGAAGTTCAAATAAAAGTGAATAATAATCAGTATTTGGAAAACTGATACAGCCCTGGTATGTGAAAAGGTTTATTTGACTGTACCTTCAGTTTTTACAGAAACTAAGTTTAAACTTAAAAATATATAGATTCAATTTTTGGTCCTTGGAGAAATGACCTTCCTAATACAAATGGAATGTAAGCTGTGATTTCATATATTTCATAGACATTAGGGCTGGAAGGGACCTCGGAAGATCATTGAGTCCAGCCCCCTGCCCCAGGGACAGGAAGTCAGCAAGATAAACCAGATTTCTCTTGAAGGCATTCAGCATAGGTGCTTGAACCACCTCCGGTGGCAGGCAATTCCAGACCTTGGGGGCTCAGACAGTAAAGAAATTCTTCCTTGTGTCCAGTCTGAAACGGTCGTGCAGGAGTTTTTAACTGTTTGACCTTGTCATCCCTTGGGGTGCTCTGGTGAACAAACATTCCCCCAGATCCTGGTGAACGCCCCTTATAAACTTAGAGATGGCCATCAGATCACCCCTGTGCCTGTGCTTTTCCAGGCTGAAGAGTCCCATAGCTCTCAGCCTGTAATCGTAAGGTCTGTTTTCCTGACCTCTGATCATGCATAGCTCTTCTCTGGACTCTCTCAAGCTTCTCCACATCCTCTTTTGAATTGTGGAGCCCAAAACTGAGTACAACAGGAGAATGACGTCCTGGGATTTGCTTGAGAAGCATCTGGTGATGTTCTGGTGTCTTTTAAGTATGACTTCCAGTATGTTTACTGCTGTTCACAGCTTTGCCAATCTGCATGAGAAGACTGCTACAGAACTGGCCATCTTTATTTTTACCATTCAGAATTCTGGGTGACAGTGATCGCCTTCATTTTGGTGCCGTTTGATTCCATAAGCAGTAGCAGTATAGGCAAATACTAGATACCCATTGAAGGAAAATCCAAGAATAGTTACTTGGGAGTTGGGGAATATAGCTAAAGCACCTCTTCTTTCAGGAAAAAAATAAATATATTTGATAGGACACCATCCTTACAAGAAAGAAAAATGTGAAGTGACAAAGGGAAGTGATAAATTACAGTTTAAAGGAACAAAAAACACTTGGAAAGTGGTGGAGTTGGGCCGGGGCTTAGCAGCAGAAGTCATTTTATTCACTCCAGCCAATGAGGTTAGTTTTCAAGCTGGCAGATGGCAGCTGTAGTTAGAGGAATACTTAAACATTTATAACCAAAGATCAAACATATCGTCAGTGGGAATAAGCTGATGAGTATTAGCGTGCCCGTCATGACTGGTACACAAAAGTCAAGGCTGTGACAGTGAAAAGTAAGAAATATTGAGGTTGGTCTGTCATAGACCAGTGGTTGTCAACTTTTGGCTTCCAGACACCCTTTTTAGTTTCAAGGCACCCCTTGGAAAATGGTAGGTCTTTCCTTTCACTGATTTCTTTTTTTTTTTCCCTTACTATGGAAAAAATAATAGAGTAGTTTGTTCTCTTGCAAAGAACTCAGACCACAACAGGTTAGAGCATTCCTAACATGGTGGATTTTTCACCTCATGACACCCTTGAAAAGCTCTCATGGCACCTGGGTTAAGAATTGCTTTCTTAGGCTCTTTCCATTGTTTCCTAATGCACATCTAAAGATCTTTAAGCATTATGCATCTGTGAGTTAGGGACTTCAAGTTTTTCTATAAAAGTTAGGTGCAAAATTTGACTCTGCATTTATTAAGGTTTGTCTGCACTATAAATCCTTAATTCAAGAACATCAGTATTGTTCAAACACAATTAATCATAAGTACCTTAGAAAATGGGCAACTCTCTTAGGGACTCCTAAGATGGTTGTGTATGTACCACAAATGGGCCCTAGCTTATCTAATTTGTAAATAACTGAAAAGAATGTAATGTTGAATACAGGCAGACAAGGTTCCTTGGGTGAATTTGATATCTTTTATTAGACCAACCCAAATAGTTGGAGAATAATTATTAAGCAAGCTTTTGAGTTCAAAAACCCTTCGTCAGGCTAAGGAAGTTTCAGCAGTAGGTGTGTGCTCTTCCTGGATGGAATGAAATGTTGAATACAGGTGTTTCAGGGTGGGCTTTTTAAAGAACCCTGTAGTGACTAGCATATTCTCTTCTATGACAACTAAAATATACTATATGTTTGACAGATTCAGTAAGGATATCAGTCTCTGCCTTAGGATAGTTATATTAACGTTTAAAACTTAAATCCTTCTGGAATATATTTAGTATTTCACATTCATTAACAGGTTGTTTTTTTCTTTGTCTCTTAGGTTTTATTTGTGGCTGGCCTGGCTTTTGTTATTGGTTTAGAAAGAACATTTAGATTTTTCTTCCAGAAACACAAAATGAAAGCCACAGGCTTTTTCCTGGGTGGCGTGCTTATAGTCCTTATTGGTTGGCCCTTGATAGGCATGGTCCTTGAAATTTATGGGTTCTTCCTTTTATTCAGGTAAGACTTGCTTACAATGGAGTTCTTCACTTCTTATGTCTTGTTTTTCCTCCTAATCTTGCAGCAGTCACTGTCTCCATTAAAACTAGCAAATTGAGGGATTGTTTTTAACTGTTTGTGCAGATCTGAGAGTCGTATTTGCAACAAGCTGGAATGTGGATACCAGTCCCCCATTTGAGACTAAGCTATCTTAACCCTGTTTGAGATGTATTACCTCAAGTCGCACTGAATTTGGCAGCTTCATGCTGTGATTTTTGTAACCAACAAAGAAAGACATTTAAAAGGTCAATATATCCTGTGGGCCCGAAAGTAGGCTGTGTGCAGCTTAGCACCACCTGAAAAAGCATCTTGACAAGTAGCACATATCTGTAAATTCTGGTTGCATTCAGTTTAACGTGCACTTTTTTCTTTTTACACATCTTGCTGTGTTTGCAACTAAACTTTCTAATGTTCTTGTAGTGGAAAAGAAATAAATAATGAAAAGAGATTTGATTAACTTATCAGGTGCTTCAGGGCTATGTCTGCACAGTCATTTTAGCATCCTTGGCAGCAGCACCTGTAAACACACACAGCTGCTCTGGGCAAGCTGCCTTCTGAACCATGAAGGGCTTTCTTCCAAACCAAGCAACTACAAGTGGGCTAATTGTCACTGTTAACTTAAACTGCTTAGATGGCCACACTGCTTCCAGTTTAGGAGACGGGCTGTTTGGAGTAAGTAGTACAGTGTATCTAAGTGTTGCTGATAAGAATGGTACATTTAACATGGACAATGGCAATAATTTCATCATGTGTGCCTAGCAGTTACTTTTGTAGGTAGCAGCATTTCTTCATGGGGTTAACAAAGGTGAGTTAGAAATATGGAAAATCATTATGTACAATAGGTTTTATATTTTCTTCAAAATTTTAAAAAATGCAGTGTCAGTGGAATGGACTGAACACAGTACATGATTCCTTTAAAATCAAGAAACAGCACATTGCTTTCACTTTACTGAAGTACCCAGTCTATTGGCTGAGAAGAGGACATTTTATATATGAAGCAGTGACCCCTAAGTTTCCAGTAAAATCATCATTAGTTCATTCAAATTGTACTGGACTCAGGAGACTCATGACAACCCACTGTTTTTCTTTTTGTTTTTCTGTTTTTCCATAGTGTTTCAATGGCAGGGGGAAATGAATGCATTTCAGTGGGAATGGGATTTTCCACTCTTTCACCTTGTTATACATCATCAATACATAATCTTATATTTCAGTTAATAGGATGGAATTTTCAAAAGAAGTTGGCATTTGGCTTAATTCTGTTCTCATTGAAGTCAAATGGGGAGGCTTTTGAAACTTCATCCTTGGGTTCTAATTTAGAAATGTTTGCAGTTCACGTACTTCATTAACTTGCTAATTATTACCACTAGCATTGTATAATGTATACAGAATGATTAGGCTTGTTTGAGTATTGAGAAAAGAAGTGTTGGTTTTAGGTTTCTCTTTATTTAGTCACTTATGGATGACTTCTGTTTTTGCTGTAAATGTGTTGTTAATTGAATTTTTTCAAAAAATGTAGCAGAAATTATTTCACTACATGTACCAGTGTCTTGTTTATACAAACAGTTCGGATCTCTAGCCCAGCCAATGTAAAGTAGGAACTGTGCTTTCATAACGGTGAAAAACTTTAAATGCCTTCTTAAAATCATTACAGAGTTGTACCTTTGAGCTGATATAGTTGCAGTTCACACACAGTTCAGCTATTCTCACTAGGTGATGGCAGCATATTGTATGTGAAGGAACAGTGTCCAGAGGAAAGAAGTGGTTAAAGCAAATGCCTTGTAGAGTCTGACCACAATCTTAAGAGAAAACAAGAGTGTTTATTAAAATAGAATAGTTCTCAGAGCTGAGGTTTCAAATAATTTTGTTTCATTTTTTCACTCTTGGTGAAGTTAAATTTGTCTACTAAAATTAGCTGCTTTTTATTTGTCTGTTTCTACGTGGTCCTATACTAACTTCATAATGCTGTGTGTGTGATATCTCACTAACTTGCATGACCATAGATTACAGTGTGTGGATGCCCTGCTGCCTTCTGCACCACAAAAAAGATGGTCTTTGTCTTAAAATCAAGGGGATAGAGCTTTTCCAATCATCTGAAATATAAAAGGAAACTCAGTAAATAACTTGATAACAACATTGTTCTCTAAAAAAAAATCCTTGTTAAAAATTGTTCTGATAGATATTGCATCTGAACTTCATGAGTCTCAGATTATTAATCTGTTTGAATCAAATATCTGTCAAAAATCTAATGGCTGCTCTACTGAGACCTTGGTTACTTTACAGGACAGATTTGCACTATATTAAAGTGTACCATGGATTTACCATACATTTTGTCAGATATGTGAACAGACTTAATGTTGTTCCTTGTTTTTAAATCATTACTAAATAGTTGAATTTTGGTCTTCTGCATCTGGCTTCCCAAAACATTAGGAGCTACCCCAGAATCGAGTTCTGCTTCATTTACATATAGTTACTGTGAGAATTTTATTCCCTAAATCACGTGCATCAGCAAAACTGTTGGTTTAAGTATGAAAATAAATTGATCTTGTGCTTGAGTAACTGTATGTTGAAAAGTTATTGGGGATTTTATATGTTGAAAAGCCTGTATGTTGAAAAGTTATTGGGGATTTTCAACGTGCAGATTAGTTGGGAACACCAGTATTTGGAATGATTTAACTGAATTCCTTTTGCTGTAATACCCATTAATTCAAAGCCCACACAAGTTTTCAAACTCAATTTATTTGATGCTTTTTTTTTTTTTTAAATAAAGCCATGTCTATACTTTTTTTTTTTTTTTAAACTTGGGTTTAAGATGCAGACCATCTTTACAATAAATATTTCCTTTTAAAAAGTACATCTCGTATTCAAGAGAATACAGTAGGTACTTTTGAAAAACCCAACCTATAAAAGCAGGCTCTTTTGAATGTGGGGGAGGGAGATTTTAAATGGGATGCTTTTCTCTGTAATGTTCTTTCCCTTCCCTCCTAAATTGTCATAGCCCATATATCTACAACAGAACTACTTTGTTGCTAACAAGCTGCAGTAATTCAGTGCAATCCTGTTTTTAAAGGACTCCTTCTTGTCTGTATGCAAGAAACAATGAAAATAACCTATAGTCTAAAATCCTATATCAATTCCTAATTTTTTTTTATGTTCCAGGGGTTTCTTTCCTGTGGTGGTTGGTTTTATTAGAAGAGTTCCGGTTCTTGGTTATCTCCTGAATTTACCTGGAATAAGTTCGGTAAGTATGTCCTACTTATTAGCTTTGAAGCTTTTTTTTCAATGCATGATTGTTGTAAATCTACCATATAGTAATACAGAAAATGTATGCATGTAGTTTTAGAGCAAAAAATGAGATGGGCAGCTTTCGCTTTTTTGTGTGTGTGTGCAGCTTTTGCACATTACAGGTTATAGTCAGGTCTAAGCAAGAGATTTAAGTTTCCACTGAAGCTAATGAAAGTAAGGAGATTTACAATGGACTCTCCTTGCCTCACTGTAGTCAAACAGATGAACTACTTGAGTTGATTCAGTTTATTTAGGCCCACTGTGCCAAGCTGTTTTTGCCATTTACTAAGTTTGTATTTTTTCAAAAATAGTTTCCCATTCGCTTCACCCAGAACTGTCCGATATATCAAAGGAAACCTCATGCAGCCTCTGGTGGTTAAGTTGTGGACCACAAGCTCCTGTCTGGCTGCTGGTCCCCCTGTTGCTCTGGCTGCAGCAGCAGCTGGAATCTCTGGGCTCCCCCTCCTTTCCCCCAACTTTGGTCACCTGTTGCCATCCCAGAGGGTGAGGTAGTGCTCTGTGATGCAGCAGTGGGCTGGGGGGGCACATAGTGCATTGGGGGGGGGTGCACTTATGTGGGTGTATGGTGCAGCAATAAGGAGTGGGAGGTCTTGCATGGGGGGGGTGGGGAGCATATGGTGCAGCAAGGGGAAGGTTATCTACAGCGTGTGGCCTGTGGCTTGCCCTAGTGCAGCATGTGATCCCCCAGCCACTTAGAAGTTGGATACTCCTTTCTTAACCAAAAAGCCAAGGAACTGAAGAGAATGAAATGATACTCAAGACAATAATCTTGGGGGAGGGAGGCTGTCAACTACTTTTACTGTGCAAACTTCTATATATACTTGTAACTTTATTTGTGTTTTTAATCTTAGTTTTGAAAGATATACTTTAACACCTACTTTGTAAAATTGACAGAATATGCAGCTAAACTTAGTCTGGTTTGAAAAAACTGATTTTAAATTTTGTTTGTTCTAAATCTGTCCCCTAACAGTCTCAGGCAAAGGTCTGATTCATAATCCATGATCAATTGAATGCTCCATTCAGAAATTGATCTTGCCTATATATAATTTGATCTTAATGGGGTTAAATCCTATTTAAAAAGATAATTGTTAATGTTTTATTCAAAGCCTACGTAGGCTCAGAAGAGAATCCACAGTAATGGTCAGTTGATATAATCTCATTCGGTGTATTAATGCATGTGTGGCTGACATTTTTTCTTTTTTTTATTCTTATTGGTCATTAAGCTAGCAGCATTACCTGCATTCTTCTGATTTATTTTTTCATCTGTTGTGTCTTCACGTTTTGCTGTTTATTTATATGAAACAGATCATGCAGAAACACAATTGCAATATAAGACTTAATTTTACAAATGCTTAAATCTCATAAGACTTGGTGAGTACTTTAATCATTTTCAGTCACATAGTGAATGTGCACAAGTACCAATTTATTTTTGAGAACATCTTGAGTGTGGATAAGAAATGTGTGCAGGTAACTTAAAGAATTCTCTCTCTTGTCTTCTCTTCTACAGCTTGTAGATAAAGCTGGAGAAAGCAACAACATGGTATAATGACAAGTGCACAGAAGACTGGTTCTAAAGTTACTGTATTATTTATAAAGTCCTTTTGAAGAATATTCAGCACAAAGTAAATTGTGTACAAAGGAAAAGCTTGTAACATTCTTTACATAAGTTTAATTTAAAATGTATAGTCTACAGAATACATTAGAAAAGAAGCTCAGCAAGTGTGCTTCTAAGAAAATGACTCAACATTCAGTAAGCAAACTGAAGAGGTCAAAGTCATGGGATAATCCATGTGTAACAACTGTTCAAGACAGCTTTCCCTGTTCTTGGAAAACATGCTAACTGCAAGGAACCTTCCTGGAACGAATGATGCCTGTACTTTACCTCCTTATTTTGAAGGTGCAGTAGAGCAAACAGGTCTTGATTTCTAAAGCACTCCCTTTCTGCCAACCTAACCTTCCACCTGCCTTCCTCAAAAAAATAAAGTCCTTCTTTAACAAGAGATGGTTTTTGCATGGAATTAAGATGGATGGTCATCTTTAGGTGTGTGTGATAACAAAGGAGACCCCCCACACACTTCTGCTGAAAATGTTTTTGTAAATGTGTGGCTAAAATAAACTTTTGTTACCTTAATGTTTCAAAGCCAAATGTGGTTGATTGTATTTGTCTCCTGTTTTGGAATATGCAAATGGTCAATCTTAAGTAATATTTGATCTTGAACCTGTACAATTCAACAAGGAAGTTTGAAAATTGATTTACTCTCCTTTTGGGTTTGTTCTCCTTTTTCATGTTACTGTGGGCATATGCAGATGAGACTGTAGCCATTTTGTTACTAAATAAATCCTTGCATGTCAAGGACAGTTGATGCAATGATGTATTTGGTGAAGGTGCTGATATGAACCCTGTGAAATGCATACAGAATATGGTTTTAAGTAGTAGGAAGCTTTGACTTTCTTTCTTGCCCAAGAAATACAAAATAAGTATTGCGGGGGGTGGGGGGAGTTTAATAGTAATAAAAAACTTTAAATATCGTCTGCCTTTGGAAGATTTAATTTAAGTTACCTGGAGAACAAGTGTCAATCTGAGTATCTTTTTAAGTGGCTTAATTGCTCTTTGTTTTCTACAGACATTTCTAAATGATCATGTCAATCATGGGAAAATTGCAGTTACAAATATGTATCTGATCTGCATTATAGTAGCATTTGGTATAAACCTGGAATAAAAGGTTCCCTGGTACTGCAAAAGTAGCATGTTTCTATTTCTGCTGGAATGTCTAACATCATGCACTTCCAAATGACTGAGACTTGGTAATATCTTCATTTAACCTGAGCAAATGAGCTATAAAAAAACAAATAAGAAACGAAGAAAGGAAAAACAACTTGTATCTGTGGATGCTTTGATTTTTTTTTTTTTTTCTGAAAATGTAATGCTAAAAAATGTGTCAAGCTACAGGGACAATTTCTCAGAAGTAGTTAGAGATTAATCTATATCTAACAATTGATTCTCTTTGAGTTAGATTTTTTTTTATTTTATTTATTATTTTTTTTTTTTGGATTTTTTTTTTTTTAACTGGGGGGAAGATCCATTATATGCATTTTTAAAGTAGGTGTGAAGTATCTTTGCATGTCAGTTGGGTTTTTGGTTGCATATATATGCAGCACCAATATCTAATTTTCTAAACTACCCCACTTTCTTTGTTTCCTTCCAAAGCTTATACAAAATACTCTGGGAACAAAAGAAATACACTGGGTTTTCAGTTATAATAGCCCGGATTATCTTTTACGTTTAGTCAGCGGCACTACGGCCTTTTAATTTTATTATTGAAATAACTTGGTTGTATTTCATGACATATTATAATAGTTTACAGACAGGGCTAAATATGATTTGTGACTCCTACCTCAAGAGGCAAACCAGTTATAACTGCCCCTGAATATCTGTAATGTTAATTCAAAAAATTGTAACACTAAAGTCTTTTAGAAAAGTAAGTTATGCTTTAATAGCTTTTAATGGAAATCAAATACTTTAAAAAAAAAAAAAAAAAAAAAAGGGACAACAATCTTAATTTAAATAGATGTTGGCAACTGTTAGGTCTTTGTTCCTGTCTTTTAAAAAAAAAAAAGTAATCGATACTGTAATGGAAGAATGGATTGTCCATGTGACTAGTTTGTGGTTCTGACTGGGGGGTGAATTACATGACTGACTTACGTTAAGTACTCCTTTTCCCGCCCCCCCAAGAGCTTTGGACAGTCTTTTAAGATGTGGTTATGTCTTGCTGTGCTGTGATTTCTTAGCCATTTGACACAATTGAGAGGTCTGTGCAATTCACCTCAATTCAAGTTTATTTCATTGCTTTAAATCAAATGTCGGCACTGCTCATGTGGCTGTTTGGCAGCTTCACTCATTCCTTGTCATGTGTCAGACTGACATACTAAACTAAAAGGGAACAACATTGTGTGTACCGTTTAGCATAGTCTGTATCCCTTGAGATAATGTTGTCTTACAGACAAAAATTAGTTTTGCCAAGTTAGCGCGGGTGGCAGAAAAGGTCGAACTAATTTGCCTTAAGTATTTCTGTCATTGCAAAATATCTCCTGTAACAGAAAGATATTTGAAACGTTTCCCTTTTTAAATGTAATTTGTAATTGCTGCTTTAAAAGTCACACAAATGGATCTTGAGAAAATGAATACTGTAAATACACTTGTCATACCTTAAATAAAGAGGTACTTTTTCTATTTGGTGGCCACATGTGAGTTTGTCTGTTTACTTGTTTGTTTGTTAACTGACACTTCTAAGAGAACATTTTGCCCTATTTTACTCTTGTAAAGTGAGAGAGTGCAGTGCTTGTCTGTTTTTCTGTATTGCATAGTGGGGAGTGGAGTCTGGAATGTATCTTGTCTTGCATTTGACAGACTGATACGGGAAGTTTGCCTGCTTTATTTCAAAGCAAGTATCTTGTTTGCTAAAGTTTTGTATTCATACATTTTGTAGGTAGGCATCCACTGCCAGTATGGTAAATATTGTCTAGTCTTTTAACAGAGTGGTTTCTTGACTTTCCCCTGCCCCTTGCAAGCAGCCGTCAAAAACACAAGCAGTGTCACCCAGAAAATGGGGGTTATCATCAGCTGAGGCTGAGCAGAGGCTATTCTAGTTTTACTACTAAAATGCTGTGTATTCTGGGCAGCTAACTTTCTCTTCTGTGCTTCGTACTTTTTGCCCTCCATCTCTTTAATATTGTAAATTCCTGCCTGCAGCATTTACAGTCTGTACTTTTAACTCTGGTAGTATAGCATCTAGCTTGAGGGAGCCCTTCTCACTTCTAGGTGGCTTCTGAGGTCTTACACTATTTTATTTGTGTTACAGTAGCACAGCATAGGATAACAAGATACTGTAATTAAAGCTGGGCAGGAAATAGCTGTTACACCTACGAATTTAAATTACAAAAAAAAAAAAAAGTGTGTGTGTGTGTGTTTAGAGAAAGCAGAGATCTTGCTGAAGCCCCCCCCCCTTGCTTCCTGCAAAGGAAAGAACTCATCTCAGAACAGTAAATAACCTGGGGTTGAAGTCCCTTCCCTGCCTGATTTTTTAGACCTGGACTTGAACCTGTTTCCCAAAGAGGAGTGACCTGATCATAAGTATTTGTGCTGATTTTCTATCAGTATTGTTGGAGACAGTTCCATGAACGCTGCTGAATGGGCAAGAAAGAAACAGCCTTTTGGGTCTTTCACATTT
Organism: Alligator sinensis; assembly: GCF_000455745.1. Taxonomy (NCBI): domain Eukaryota; kingdom Metazoa; phylum Chordata; order Crocodylia; family Alligatoridae; genus Alligator; species Alligator sinensis. The sequence goes on along the minus strand of NW_005842809.1, from coordinate 482,912 downwards.
CAGTAAATGCCCAACCATCAAGCTGTGAAGTAAATAGTATTTCTCTTAAAATAGAACTATTAACCTGCATATGAGGAACCTTTCCCAATGAAAATTTAATCAAAACTGGCACATCGCTAGGAAAATTAGTGAGCCATTTTCTGACTTATTACACTAGATATCTTTAAAAAAAAAAAATCTAAAATTTGAGCTGCTTGATGGCATACATAGTAAAGAAATTTGACCTACAAAAACAAGTGTAGGATTGCCTTGGAACATAACTTTTTAAATATTTTCTTGATGAATTCCATCAAGCTTTTTAGTTACAAACTACAACGCTTTCCAGCTTGCCTAATTGAAATACCCAACTGGCTGGAATTTAGAAATAATGTTGGCAGACCAGCTAATTTACTCTCCTGAAAGTTATGATAAATGCCTATTTCTCTTAAAATTCTGTAAAATAACAATTTGAAGGTTGGCTTTAAAATACAGATGAAATGTAAATTAAGATTAAGCCATACTGACACTAGAAAATCTCAATAAGATACATTCCAGCAACTGATATTAGAATGGTAACAGGATGATGACAGAGTAGAACTAGAAAATCATGCATTGAATAAAGGGGATGCCATGCCAGGTGAGTTAAAACAGGGAAAGCAATACTAAATACTCTTTGAGTGCACCATATTTTTATATGAGAGAGAGAATGCACAACTGTCAAATTCCAGGCTTAGGGTCTACCTATACATGGTTTAAAAACTTGAGTGAAATGTATTGTTTGCCATGAATGTTAGAGGCAGGTGATAATTGATTCTGTGAATTTGCAGATAAAAATGTGATTAATTATTTAGTTAGAGCTTTTGTATGTACCTGAGCACTCAAGTGATGTCATGATACCTTACGATTTATGATTGACTGTTGTAGGTAGAGAATACTGTCCTTTAGATCAGGGGTTGTCAACCAGGGGTACGCATACCCCTAGGGCTACTTAGGTCATAGGGGGAACATGCAGGTGAGGATGGAGCGTGCCTTGGGGCATGGTGGTGGCATCTCTCCTGGCACATTCCTATACTTTGCTTCGTACCCTGAGGAGGGAGAGGGGTGCAGTGGGTACTCGGTCGCACAGGCGGCGCACAATTGCTGATGGGCCTCACGCCCAGCCAGCCCGCAGATCCGCATGTGCGACTGGCCATGGGCAAAGCATGTGCTGCAGTGCTGTGGTGGTAGCAGATGCAGCTGCCATGTGCGACCTCCCTCTCCTCCCCTGGCTAGCTGGCCAAGTGGCACCTGTGCGGCCTGCAGAGGGGCATTGCTGCCCTTGGCCCCCTCCCCAGCCTTACTGCTGGGAGCAGGCATAGCAACACACTCCCTGCCCCCTCCCCATCCCTTCATCCCACATACACTTGCCCCCCCCTCCCCCCCCCCACCCTTTTGTTTGTGTGGGGGGGGGGGGGGGGGGTTTCTGTCCCTGCCCCCTGCCCCCTGCCAGTCCAGCGACAGCAGCACCAGGCGTTGCATGGCTCTTGGGGCAGAGGCAGCAGGGTGCAAAGTCCAACCTGCAGCAGCAGCTGCCTCCACCTCATGCACAGCTCTGGGGAGCACATGTTTCCTGGGCCTCAGCCAGGTTGCGCGCAGCAGTGGGAGCCACCCCCACCTCCCCATGCCCCCCAAACAGACTGCTCTCATGGCTCCATCCCTCACTCCACACCGGCTGGGCAGTGCCTGCCCCAGCCCCACTCCCTTCCTCACCACAGGGGCCTCAATCTGCTCCCCTCCCCCCACCCACCCCTTAAAAAAAAGACAAAAATATAAAGGGGTACATGAGCTGAAACTTTGAGGCAGAAGGGGTACACTTGTTAAAAAAAGGCTGAAACCCTCTGCTTTAGATCATTTCAGAGTAAGCACATTAAAGGCTTGCTGATAAGTCCAGCAGTAGCAGTGACCTATCCACCATTTCAGAGTACACGCAGCATCCATATCGAGTCCTGTCAGGCTTGAGGTAAAGCATCTGATATTGAGCTCATCAACCAAGCTGCTGCTAGTGTATTTGCAGCAGTACATAGTTCATGTGCCTAATTTAACCTTTAGCTCCGTATCTGCTTCCTGCACTACAGTTTTGTGTCCTGTTCCTGCGTGCTATTGAATAGATGCCACATTCCACAGCAGCACTAGCTGCATTTTGGTGGAGGATGAAGTGATTTTTCTCTATGAATATATAGAGTCAGAGTATCTTATCTTGAATGTATATTCTGACCCAGATTGGTCCCTCTGTGGGTTTTCCCATTCACAATACAACACTAAACCTCCATTTGCTGGACAGTGAGGGCAAAATCACTCCCACGCTCCCTGTCCTGTAAATCAGGGAGAGAATCTACCCATTTTTGCCTTGAACTCTGCCCATAATGAAAGGCATTTCAGTATTGCTGAGCTACTAGTGAGGGTGGAGGATCGCAGAGAACCCCTGCTGAAAAGGATGGAAAAAGGAAGACAGCAAAAAGAGGCAGTGTTACTTTTAATCAGTAGGGGGAGCTAAAGGGAGAAGAAAAGCCCTACCCTGTCTCAGGGACTCTAGGTTCCCAGATTCTGTTCCTGACTGTCCCACAGTTGTAATTTTGAGCAAATTTTGTAACCATTTACTCTATTCACCACTTTCCCCAGTTGTAAAGAGAGGCTAGGCTGTCCCTCCAAAGATGTCAACCTAAATTTCATTAGCATTTTTAGGAGCTCAGACTGTGATAAATGACACAGAAAAGTCTACCAGTAAATCATGTATAGTGTACCAGATAAATATGTTTTACAGTCAGATCTGCATGGACTGTAGGGTTTTTGTCTTCCTCTGCAGCAGGGGGCATGGTCCTTCCTTGGATCACTTGAGTGTATTTTATGTCACTTTGTGGCAGCAGGACATGAACAGTGGATCCCTTATCCTCCTGTTTTACCTGTAGCATGTTAGGGTATTCTTGATGTTTTGGGACAATACACCTGATAGCTGTGTGACAGGGTTGTTTGTGTTGTTTTAAGAATAGGTTTGACACACTCTTAACTTCTAGGAATGATCCTGCCTTGAGCAAGGGGTGGGACTAGATGACCTCCTGAGGTTCCTTCCAGCCCTGCTTTTCTATTAATTGCTTCAGAGTGGTAATCCATAGTGAATCCATGCTGACTATTCCTAATCACCTTCTCCTCCAAGTGCTCAGAAATGCATTCTCCGAGGACTTGCTCCATGATTTTTCTGAGGCTGACTGGTCTGTAGTTCCCTGGATCCTCCTTCCTTTTCTTAAAGATGGGCACTATTTTTGCCCTTTTCCAATCTCCTAAAAACCTCCCCTGATCGCCACGAGCTTTCAAAAATAATGGCCAGCAATCACACTTGGCCAACTCCCTTAAGCACCCTCGCATCCATTGCATCCAGTCCTGTGGACATGTACATGTCAATCTTCTAAATAGTCCCTAACCTGTTCTTTCACCACTGAGGGCTGCTTACTCCTACCCAAACTGCGCTACGTGGTGCAGTAGTTTAGGAGCTGACCTTGCCTGTGAAAACCAAGGTAAAAAAGGGATTGAACTCTTCAGCCTTTTCCTCATCATCTGTCACTAGGTTGCCTCCCCCATTCAGTAATCGGTGAGTGAGGATGGAGAAGACATAGCCAACTTAATCTGGAAAAGTGACACCTGGCGTGGGTTGTTCAAAGACCCCCCAGGAGGGGAAGTGGACAGAGAGAACAAAGAGGACAGAGATGCAACTGGACCTGGAGACAGCGAGAAGGACTACAACAGGATCATCATCAGCAGAAGTGACAGCAACATCAACAGTGACAAGGACAGTGAATGAACTGAGAATGTAAACCCCAAATCGGGATTTGGACTAAAGGACTGTGATTTGGGTAGGTGAGGGTGGAGGGTGGGTGCGCAGAGGCACAGAGGAGTGGGTGCATTTATTTTAACAGGAAGTGTGGGTTTCTTAATGTGGTTTTAGGATCTGTGATGGAAAGCTTATGATAGAGGATGTGTATGTGTGTGTATACTTGCAAAAACCCTTCTTGTTACCCTTCACATCCCTTGCTAGCTTCAATTCCAATTGCACTTTGGCCTTCCTGACTTCATCCCTGCATGCCTAAGCAAATCTCTTGTACTCCTCCCTAGTTGTTTGTCCAAACTTCCACTTCTTGTAAGCTTCCTTTTTGTGTTTAAGCTCACTGAAGAGTTCTCTGCTAAGCCAAGCTGGTCACTTGCCACATTTGCTATTCTTCCTGCACATCAGGATGGTTTGTTTCTGCACCCTCAATAAGGTTTCTTTCAGCTACAGCCAGATCTCCTGGACTCCTTTCCCCCTCAGACTGGCCTCCCAGGGGATCCTGCCCATCACTTTCCTTAGCAAGTCAAAGTCTGCTTTTATGAAGTCCAGGGTCCTTACTCTACTGTTCTCCTTTCTTCCTTTTGTCAGGAACCTGAACTCAATCATTTCATGATCACTGCTGCCCAACTTGCCACTTCTACACCCCCCCCACCAATTCTTCCCTGTTTGGGAGTAGTAGATCAAGAAGACCACTTGGTCTCTCTAGCACTTGCACCAGGAAGTTGTCTCCAACACTCTCCAAAAACTTCCTGGATTGCCTGTGTACTGCTGTATTGCCCTCCCAGTAGATGTCAGGGTGATTGAAGTTCCCCATGAGAACCAGGGCCTGTGATCTGAAAACTTCTGCAAGTTGCCTGAAGAAAGCCTCATCTATTTCATCCTCCTGGGCACACACCCACCACAACATCACCCTTGTTGCTCTCCCCTCTAACCTTAACCCAGAGACTTTTGACAGGCCTGTCTCCAGTTTCATACTGGAGCTCTGAGCAATCGTATGGTTCTTATATACAACACAATTCCTCCTCCTCTTCTTCTCTGCCTGTCCTTCCTGAACAGTATATACCCATCCATGACAGTGCTCCAGTCATGTAAACTATCCCACCAAATCTCTATTATTCCAGTCACGTCATAGTTCTGTGACTGTTCAAGGACTTCCAGTTCTTCCTGCTTGTTTCCCCATGCTCCCCGCATTTGCATACAGACACTGGAGATAACTAGCCTTTTGCCCTAATTTGTCAGGGAGAATGAGGCTTCTCTTGTTGCCCCCTCCTGCTTCTGCTTCCTCCAAGTCTCCTGCTTCCCCCACTTACTTCAGGGCTTTGTTCTCCACCCCTCTGAAAACCTAGTTTAAAGCCCTCCTTGCTAGGTTAGTGAGCCAGTCTTCAAAGATGGTCTTCCCTCTCTTCATCAGGTGGATCCCGTCTCTTCCTAGCAACCCTTCTTGGAACAACATCCCATGGTCAAAGAAACAGAAGAGAAGAGAGGCTATCTAAGGGTCCTAGAGCAAGACCCAGTTCTTCAGAAAGTGCCTCCCAGACCCTCCTGGTTTCAGTTCTGCCCTCTTGGGCTAAATACCCCCCCACCCCAACCTGTCTGTGCCCCCAAGGGCACCTGTAGCCTTAAGCAGCTTCCAAGCAGCCCTACAGCTGTGCCCATGCATCACAGGTACTACTGTACAATAACTGCCTTGTTGGGGTCTCAGCCTTCTTGACTTCCACCCCTTTTATTTTGCTGGGCCTTCTATCCCCAGCACACTGTGCAGGGTCTGCATGGGCGACTGGTGCCACCCAAGTCTGGGAGGGCACCAGATCGCCGACGGTAGGGGGGCCCTCAGCAGCCAATCACTGACACGGGGGCCGATCGCCAACTGGGGGTGAGGGATTCCCCAGCAGCCGATCACCGAGCACAGAACCACCTGCAGCGAAACCGGAAGCACACTTCTGTCCACACTTCCAGTTTCGCAGCTGGCACTTCCAGGGGGTGTACATGCACCTGCATGAATCCCCTATGCGTTGCCAATGTGGGCCTGGCTTCCAGGCTCCAGCTCTTGTCTCAATTGCTTTAGTCCTGGGCCCCCTGGCCCTGTCTCCACCCTACCTTGGGCCATGAGCCTCCTTCGACTCTGTCTAGGGCCCCTGGCCCCATCTCAGCCCTGCTCTGGGTGCTGGATCCCCTGACCCTGCCTGGCTTGAGTCATGTTGGCTACAGTCTTTCCATAGGTTATTACACTATAAGGCTCAAGCCTGGTCTGTCTCTCAAGCCCCTAGCCCCTGGCAGGGCTCAAGACACTCTCATGCCCTCAGGCACTATTGGGACCTCCATACCATCCCTGATAGTCCCAAACCAAAACCACCAGTTTCATCTAACAAAGAACTAAGCCCTCTGGCTATAATGCAAACTCCAAGCCTACTGCCTGTGTAACAGCCTTCTCCCCTGCTGTGGATCATATTCCCTAGGAAGCGATCCTTCCTTACTTGCATTCCCAGGGCATGCCAGGAGTCAGCTAGGCATTCTCTTGAGCAAATTGTTTATATGACCATATCTGCAGTCTATCCCTGTATTGTCCAGTACATGTTCAATAGAAGTAGAATTTTTTTATGCGGTTTACAGCATTTTGGGGGATGAAATAAGCTGAACTTGGATTCTTAAGCGTCAGCACTGCAGCTTTGTAAACATTATCATCTATGAAGTTAATTTATTACAAAAGACGTGAGAGACTCCATACATTAGTAAGAGCACTCAGAGATCTAAATATCTTTAAGTTTCTCTCCATATATTATAAAAACTGATTTTTTTAAAGGAAAAATATGGCCAAAACCAGCTTTTCTAACCCTCAGAGAATGGCAACAACCTAACAGGTTATAAAAACAATTGCAAAAATATTCTCTAGGCTAGAAGTTTTTGCTGCATCTACATTAGATCTTCTCTCCAAAATTTCTTATTGTGCTGCTTTACTGGTGAACAGTCCTCTACTTGATGTAATCTTTTTATGTAATCTTTTTTATGGTATATCTAGCTTTTGCAAACTATATCTAACTAAATACTTAAGGCAACTTGCAGATGCTGGGAGGGGTGTGGTATGTGTGTGTTAAGAGATGCTTGCAGAGCACAGCGTGTGGGATGCGGAGGATTCCTGGAATGCCTCCCTAACACCAGCAGGATAATGTCTCCCTGACACTTGTAAGATAGCAAGAAGTTCAGAAAAAGGTCTCATTATAATGCTAAAAATCACACCCCTGGGCAGGGCAAAAGTATGTTAATGAAACATATATGTATGTAAATGAATTACATGGCTAAAACATAGGTATAGAGACATGCTCAGTAGAGAACATCTTATGTCAGTGGCTTGTAACCAATCACTGAGCAATACACTTGCAAACATATGTATAAAAGGTACCCAAAGGTAGAAACCGGTGGTGCTTGCTTTGCAAACGATTGCCAAGCACCCCTCTCTGCGCAGACTGGAAACAATAAAGATTAAGTTGGATCCTCCACCCCTGTGTGTTCATTGGCAATAGCGCACCGGGCACGAACTCACACTGTCCGTTGGGGACAACAATTTGGCGACCCAGATGGGACTCTATTGATCGCCTTGCCCGGTCCACCTCCTCGGCTCCGGCAACAGCTGTGGACGGCGTGAGGGCCAGGTGCCACTGGCCTTTTTCGTCGGAGGTCTGACCATCTCCTGGTTGTTTGACGGAGCTGTGGAGGGGTACAACGGCGCAACGCTCGGAGGACCAACTTAATCTGACGGGACGAGGGAGGTCTCAACGGACTGGTGAGTGTCTCTTTTGATTTACGGATAGGTTAAGTAAAAGAGGCGGCTTTAAAAGTTCCGACCGTGTAGACGCCCTAGGAGAGTGAGATCGGGTGGCAGTCCCGTGAACTCCCTTTAATCAGTTTGGTTCTGAGGCTGAGCGGCGGTCGCCGTCCGGGAGCTGGATAATGGGAAGTAACCAGTCCAAGAGTCCACCCTGCAGTCCCTTAGGATGCATTTTAAAAAATTGGCCAAAGTTTAAAAGTGACCCTATGACAAAACAACAGATGATTCGGTATTGCAATACATGTTGGCCACAGTACCAACTTGCGGATGCTGCAGCCTGGCCGGAGAATGGGTCTTTGGATTATAACACAATCTTGCAGTTACAGTTGTTTTGTAGGCGCCAAGGGAAGTGGGATGAGATGCTTTATGTAGAGGCATATATGACTTTGTATGGGGATGGGGCTACACAGAAGTCATGTGGGATATTTAGGGGAAGCGGGGTAATGGCTTTACAGGGGGTCACCACAGTATGTCCGGAGGAGCCGGAGGAGGGAGACGTGCAGTTGCTAATTGCTCCCACGGCTCCCCCGTCTTATCCTGTGAGCCCTGCGTCACCACAGGGGACTTCCACTGCACCTGTAACGGCTCGTCAGGGACTCCCGGCTGGCTCGTCCAGTCCGTCGTCCCCCACCCCCCCTGACAGCCCTGGGTTGCCGTCCCTGGGTCCGGTGGATGCAGGTGGTAGCAATCTGGCGTTAGAAGGGACTGTAGGATATG
>NW_005842809.1:460587-468546 GCF_000455745.1 Alligator sinensis | reverse complement strand
GCAAACATATGTATAAAAGGTACCCAAAGGTAGAAACCGGTGGTGCTTGCTTTGCAAACGATTGCCAAGCACCCCTCTCTGCGCAGTCTGGAAACAATAAAGATTAAGTTGGATCCTCCACCCCTGTGTGTTCATTGGCAATAGCGCACTGGGCACGAACTCACACTGTCCGTTGGGGACAACATACTGATCAATCCTTTTTTTTTCCATTCCTTTGCAGTTCTTTGGTAATATCCTTTTGAGATGGTTCTTCATCCATTAAGATCTGCAACCCTTTCCTACAAGATTTTTTTCCACCCCTTGCTTAGGATACATGTTGCACCTCTGACTTAAAGAACTTCCAAGCCTCCTTTATGTTCAGGTTTCAGAGCTCTTTTGTTCAGTTCTTTCCATTGTCTATCCTGTAAACCACTTCATTCATTCTGGTCCTACTGTCCATCAGAGCTGTACAAATGGGAGTTAATGTGTAGCCCCCATGCTCCCACCTGACCACTGCTCACCTCATCACTCCAGCTGCAGTCTCCAGGCTCCCAGCTCTCACTGCTGCTTCCTGCCTTTATACTAGGGGGCAGGGCAGCTCAGCAGTGTGGAGAGCTGAGAGTGTCTGGGGCTATGCCTGGGATGAGGAGGAATCATGCCTGTGTAGTGCAGCAGTGGCAGGGGTGCCTGTGCAGACATGTATTGCAGTTGTGGGGGTTGCACTTACAAGCCCAGGCAACACAGTGGTAGGGGTTTGTGGGGTGCAGCGATGGGCAGGGAAGAGTATCTGTGTGTTGTGACTGATGCAGCCCCTGCTGGTGTGGCCTTCAGGGGCTTAGAAGTTGGATAGTCCTGTTTTGAATGCTTCTTCCAAATTTATCTAGCTTAGGGTTCCTGTATGAGGGTCCTTCCTGCCTTAGGGGAGCTCTCCTTTGCAACATAAGTATTGCATTTTCTACATCCTGTCTGTGTTTTACCCAATAGAAATGATTTCTTAACCTGGCATTCCTTTTTGCAACCCCAGAATATCCAGCAATTTTAAAATCATTGGAGCTTCCTTGTTAAATATATCTGATAGAACAGCCGATGATGACTGCACTCCCCGCCTATTCAATGTTTTCTCTCGTCTCCTAACCAATATTTTGTCTTTAAACTGCAATTCTTAGCTGTGCATGGGACACTTTTCCCATTATATTTTGAGAGGGGATGCTATGTCCAAGTTCCTGCATTTGTCAAATGATTTTTTTTCAGTCACACACTATTCTGATATCAAGGTCCCAAAGGTCCTCTCTTTGGGAAGCTTTGGGTTCCTTTAGAATCCATTCCTGGAAATGCCATATCCACCATTTGGCAAATGAATCAGAAACATTTGCCCTGTGTAATTAGGTTCTCAACAAAGCTGACTCGGCAAGATATTTGTATTACCATACTTATGCCCATGTTTGTGTGTGACTGAGATTACAGTTCTACAGTTTTTTCCAGCAACCTGGCAAATTGTCCCTCAGTACTCCGAAATCTAAAGAACCACTGCATGAGTGTATGATCTGCCCTGACAAGTTTCTTCCTATGTGAAAGGTGATGAAAATAATTTAACTATCCCAGGAGTTTCCTTTGAAATGGTACAATTATTTCTCTTCAGAGAACTTGGGGCAAGATCCTGTTTCAACTATTAGGTGCCTAGCTGGACTTGGATACCTGTGCATGACCCTATTTCACCCCATTCCAGTCCCTGAAAAAATACAAATGCAAAAGATATGCGTCTTCCTCTTCCATCTTTTTTGTTTTGGTCTTATGCCAAGACAGCACCAGAGAGGGTCAGAGTTTTTTGGGACTCAGTCTCTGGTGGAATAGGATTACACTTGGGTGCTTCATGGGTAGAACAGGATCTGGCCCTTTGTCTCTCCAGAGAATACAACCTTCTCAAGGCCTACATGTTCACATGTCAGTATTGTTCCCCATCTATAAACCCTACCATTGCTGCTCAGTGTGACCATGAAAGGAGTTTTGAATCCCAGGTAGATCAAGATGGGAGCAGTCACCAGAGCTTTTCTGAACTCTGAAAATGCCAAGTCATTCTCTTTTGACATTGATAGGATATCTGTTTTTAACTCAGTGAGTGCAGTGGTTTTGCTATTGTGGTAAACCTACAGATAAATCCTCTGTAATAGTGGCTGAGCCCTATGATCTGTAAGTAGCTGGATACTTGGACAGGTCTATAAAGCTTCAGCATCTTTTTGTCACTGGAATTCTGCCTTTCTTCCCCGCACCTCCCCACTCATTCTTTCCCTGAGGTGAATTTTGTGTTTTAGCAAAGACTTAATGTTTCCTTGGGTTCCATTTCAAATTAGCAACTTCAGTCTTTTTAAGATAATTTATGCAAGAGGCAAGGATTTCTTAGGGTGATATCTTTTACTGGACCAACTGCATGGTTGGGATAGAGTTAGACAAGCTTTAGAATGCAAAGCATTCTTCTTCAGGTCACACTATTCTGAGAAACCTGGAGAAGAATGTCTTGCATTTGAAAGCTTGCCAACTTCGATCCCAACTATGCAATGGTCCAGAAAAAGGTATTACCCTAAGCAATCCTTGCCTCTCACATAATTCCTGGACTATCACAGCTACAATGGCATGCTAAACGGGCATGAAAGATACAACATTTACTTGAATTTAAGACCACCAAATAATTAGATTCTATGCATGGAAAATGCATAAATTTGTTATAATTTCCCAGGTATATAATTTAATTATTGGACAGTCAGCTTTAATTCATCCCTCCCCTCTGCTTCAGGGGAGCAAGCAATGGGGCGGGGGGGACAGGTCAAGTAGCTTACTCCCTACTTGTGCCTGTCCCCCTGCCATGTCTGTCCTTAGTACCCCAGGCTGCAGTGTGGACAGAGACTGCCATCATAGAGCAAAGGTAAGGAGGGAGGGAGAGGGGCAGCAGGGGAGCAGAGGCTGCATGACAGGGAGAACAGGGAGAGAGGGCTAATCCTTTGCTTAAAGAAAGATGTATTTGATGCCTTTTTATAACAGTACATCTCAGTACTGGTATGATTTCCTCTGGTAGGGGAATGAAATATGTTATATGGAATCTCTTTATTGGGGGTCGTCTTAAATTCAGGGTCATCTTAGATTTGAGTAAATGCGGTATAGCTTTGTTGGATCAGTTGTACAGCTTCTGATTCCTGATCTCTCTTCTGCTTCTCCTTTTAAATGTACAGCACTGTATCAGAGTAAGTCCAAAAGACACTCTGGGATGTCATTTTCATTTCTATCCTTCCAGTGACCTTATTTTATATGAGCTTTCACTAAGCCTACTTGTATCCATTTTGCAACCAAGGTTACATATTGTTTTTTTACGCTGCTTCTTAAAAACAGTCCACAAATGAATAGGGATATGTTCCTGCTCAGGACTCACAAGAACCTGCTATGGGCCTCAAAGCAGGTTTCAGCCACTCATAATCTTTCTTGCTCTGTAAAGGAACCACAGTGTATAGTTGCTTTTATAGTTTCTATCCCTGAGGCAGGGTAACTTATTCACTGCAATTGCCTACAAATCATCTGTTTTACCCGAGACACACTTTAAAGGGAATTTCCACAGTATGAATCTGTAAACTACTTTTCCTGGCACTTATTACACAGTTATTAGCTATAATGAAATCAAAACCACTTATTAGCTTATCCATTGTCTCAGCTATCCAGACTACTTGCTCAGACTCCAGACTTACCATTTTCAAATCCAGTTTCCAGATCTTGGGTATGTAAGCACTCCCCAGCCTCTGTCCTTATTGGAAAACAAATGCGCTTAAGTTTTGGATCACCTGTTTGCTAAGCATTTTAGCATGCCCAGTTAACTATTATATTTGATCCAGAGTCTTCAACTGCTGTGCAGTTCAGAGTTACTGTTATATATTCAGTGACCACACTTACTCTCTTGTTATTCAACTGTCCAGGTCTACACAGAAGCAGTAGAGCTTATTCTGGTACCTATGAGCTTTACCCCTGAGCTTGGCATCCCGCCCTTCCTGAACAGTGTTGCAATTTTTTACAGGTATGTTTCATGCTCTGTCCTGGCCCACTGTATATTTATTACAGTCCTTGTCTAGGGCTGGTTTTTCACTGTGCACAAGCATTTAGTTGATCTGATTCCCTTAATTAGTGCTAATTTCCCTTGATTTATTGTTTTTTTCCTAATAATCCTAAAATGTCATAAACCTGATTAGAACTGGCTTTTCATCATTCTTATTGAATATAGAGATGTACTGACAAGATTCATATTGTGATCAATTTCCATCCTCATCGCTTCATTTTCCATGGTGCTGCTGCAAGTAAAGATTAAAAGTCTGTGGTGAGATCAGTAACTTGTAACAGTGTTTTGTTGGTTGAGCATCAATAAAATGTTCCATTTCCAATTTGTGGTAGGAGTTTATGCCAGAGCCAGACATCTCTGTAGGTCTTCTGTCAATTCAGGTATGGTCTCATCTTTCCCTCACCATCTAGCAAACTGAGTCCCAGCCAGCACACTGGCTCCAAACTGCATACCAAGGGCTTGTCTTAGATTTGGATAACTACTACTTTTTTCCTGAGGGTGCTATCCAAGCTGGACCACTCAAATTAGCTGGTCAAAGGCCTTTTTCTGTCTAGTTTCTCAGCCATTCATTTGGGGTATAATGGTGAATTGAAATATTTCAAATAAGTAATACTCCAAATAAATCTCCTTGAGAACAGAGATGCTTATACATCTCTAACTCAGTTAGTTTATTAGGTGCATCTCTATCTTGCCTTCTGCCTTACAAAGAATATTTTCCCTCAGAGTGGGAAACCCCCTCACTGTGGTGGTTAGCATTATTAGAACTGGGATAAGGACATCAGGACAACTTCTGTTTCATGGAAAAACTTCCAGTCCATGATGCCATTCATTGTGTACAGAAGTTGCTTTTTTCACCATTTAAAGTGCTTTATTGCTATGACTTAACAGAAGTGCATAGCTTTACAGCACTTTAAAATTGAGTATAGCACTTTAAATTAACCCTTGTTATATGAGGTATTAAATTTGAAGAGCTGTATTTTACAACACTTCAGCAACCTACAGTGCTTTAAATAACTTCTGTACACTGGTCTAGACAGGGAATGTTGCAGCTCAGTGTTTTGTATTTGTTGCTTCACTACAGATCTCATCTTTACCTGTAAATCATCTTTCCACCTTTTCCTGGATGCTTTTTCAATTACATCTCTTGTTTTAATTTTTTTGGCCATTTTAATTCTGTAGACGTTATTTGTTCTATGTTGGTTTAGCAGGAAAGGAACTCACAATTTATCTCCAACTTCACATAACAGTGTTATATCTTTTTGACCTGAGCAATTACCAACATTTGGGTTTTCCAGATTTTTTTGGTCAGGAAAAGAAATGATGCTGTACTCTGGTGTATTCTGTTAATACACAAAGAATATATGAATATTTGTTTCCCTGAACACAGCAAGATTCAAACATCAGAAGCTAATTGCTTTGCTAACAGCTCCAGTCTGCTTTCTAGTCAGCACTTGCCTTGTTCCTCTCAGCTTTTCTAGGGCCAGGCTACCCCAGCAGTGTTCTCTGGCTGTATCTGGATTTACCTTCTCTCTGCTCTTTGTCACATACACACATCTCCTAAAATAGAAACAAACCCCACTTCAAACACATTTTCTGCATGTGCCTGTGCTTTGAATAAAGGCTGCTATTTTTAATTTTTTTTTAATACTGTTTTTAATGTCATAAAGGAGCTTATTTTTTCTTACATTTTTTCCAGGTGAAGAATACTGTTACACCTTCATGACCACGGTTCTCATGAGGTTGAAGATTTATGTCTCATATTGATATATCAAAGGGAGAGAATAATTTATTCAAATCAAGAAAAATGAAATACAAAAGCATTAATTTTGCAATAGAATCGGGAAAGAAAACATTTTCCCAAGTAAGATTATTTGGGACTATTAAGTAGGTGAGAAGGGGAAATGAATACCTCTTTATGCACATATTAATAAGGGAAAGCAACTTATTAAATATACAACTAGCAAAGACGAGAAAAATGTTCTTGTCTGTAGACCTTAAGCTATGTCAATCCAGGAGGATATGTTCTTTTGACTTCCCATCCTTGTGCTACTGCTTGTGCAGCCTCCTTGATAATAGCAATGAGGGAAGGGCTAATGGAGACTGGATTTGGGTGTTTGTCCTCTGGCACTACTCAGAGCTGGTGGTCTTTCCACACAAAGAGTATGTTTGCACTGCAGCTGGGAGGTGTGACTGTACCAGACCTGAACTACAGCTAATCTGTAAGCGCTTGTTTGTGTGACAAGAGTGATGAAGGCAAAAGCCCTACAGACACAGGCTAGCAACTTGAGTATGTACATCTCATACTGGGCTCTGCTGCCTCTTTACTGCCTTTGTTACTGGAGCTAGTTTTAAATTATTTTGTTTCACAGTGTATAGCTGATTTTGGATTTTAAATTTAATTGCAGAACAACAAGGACGTTTTTTTACCTCCCTGTCTGCCATCTGACACCTCCAGGGAAGGAATTCTACTTGATCAGCACATCAAAGAGCTACTCAACACAGCTCACACACTCTCAAGGACCCAGAGGGACAGCCTTCCATCTTCAGCTCTCTCTGTGCAAAAATGAAGTTTATTTCTTACCTATGAGGACTTCTTATCATCTTATACCATCTACACTTTTCCCAGAGCCTGGTGAAGGGACTTTGATCCCGAAAACTTGCAGAAAAGGACAACTTGCCATTTTCCAGTTGGTCTAATAAAAGGTATCATTTTGGAACCAGGAGTTCTAGTTTTTTGTATGTCTAGGTTGACCCCTGGCTTTCTGATTTGAAAAGCAAGGATTTTCATAGGTACGGTGTATGTCAGGACCAGGCTCAGCTGGTGTGGCCCTGTCCCCTGCAAGTGGTGCCCACAGGGAATGGGGCTCGGAGCTGATGGGGCCATGCCAGCTGAGTGCCAAGCCCGCCCCTGTCCCTTAAAAACGGTGCTGAGCCCAGTGCTGCTCGTAGGGGACAGGGATGAGGATAGGGATGGGGCTGGGCTTGGTGCTTGGCTGGTGTGGTCTCAGCCCCTGCGAGCGGCGCTGCACCCATCCCCATCCCCTGCAAGTGGTGCCGGGCTGGCAGGGGATGGGGATATGCCAGCTGAGCACCAAGCCTAGCCCTGTCTGCTGTGAGTGGTGCTGTGGAAGGACACGCTTGGTGCCGCTCACAGGGGACGGGGCTGGGCTGGGCTGGCATGGCCTCATCCCTTGTGAGTGGCGCTGGGCTCGTGGCTCAGCTGGTACAGCCCCATCCCCTGCAAGCAGTGCTGGTGCGGCCCAGGCAACCTCACTCGCAGAAGATGGGGCCACGCCAGCTGAGCACCAAGCCCAGCCCCGTCCCCTGTTTTTTGATACGGCATGATGTGTAAGTTGAGTTTGATTTTTAAGACGCAAAAACTGGACTTCAAAACACGACTTACACACCACAGAATATGGTAGTGATCTTTAGTGATCTTAAAGCCAGGTAGATGTCTGTCCCTACCCCAGAGAGCAGACAGCTTTGTGTGGTGGCTGAGCATGTGCTCAAAAGTGTGCTGCAGCCTCCCCCCACGCCTCTGGGTGATAGTCTAGAAAGCGGCTGCTGTCATGTGCCTTCATGCCTAGCTTTTAACAGGTGGGGTCACATGCAGGGCAGCTCCGTGACCCCTGGGCAGTGGATTTAGGAGCGGAGCACCTGAGGGCTGCCTGAAGGGTGGTGGAGATGAGGGGGAGTAGGGCAGGGCAGGGAAGGGAAGGGAAGGGAGCGATGCCAGCGAAGGGCTCACGTGTGGGCAGCCGCTGGGCGGTGGATTTGGAAGCGAGGCACTGGCGGGTCCCGGGAGGGCAGCGGCGATGATGGGGAGCAGGAGCCCTGTGGTCCCCGTCTGGAAGACAGAGGCCACTTGGGAGTCCGCAGCGCGCGGGGCC
>NW_005842809.1:417153-460556 GCF_000455745.1 Alligator sinensis | reverse complement strand
CGCGGGGCCGGCCGGCGGGCGGGCGCGCTTCATCCGGCCGGGCGCAGGCTTGCTGTCCTCAGCATGATGAAGGTAAGTGCGGCCCCTGCCCTGCGGGGTGCACCGTGGCAACGAGACTAAACCCTTTGCAGAGCAGCTTTCCCCTTCCTTCCCTCTCCCCAAGGTTTCCCTGGTTGATTGCTGCTTTGCAAGGGGAGCATCTTCCCCCTTCCCTCCCAAGGTTTCCCTGCCTAGTCAATTACTGCTTTGCAGAGGGAGCATAGGCTCCATGCCTCCTCTTTCCCCCTTCCCTTCCAAGGCTTCCCTGGTTAATTGTTGGTTTGCAAAAGGAGCATCTCCCTCCCTTCCCACCCTCCCAAGATTTTCCTACCTAGTCAATTGTTGCTTTGCTAAGGGAACAGCTCCCCCACCCTTATTGTTCCCCATGCAGAGGCAGGGATGTGAGAGTCTCTCTGCTCCTTTTGTAGGGCCCAGTTGCAGGCAGAATAACAGTAACAGGGTGGGGAAGGCAGCCCCCCTGTGTGATCCTGCTTGTGACTGCCGGAGCCGCCAAGGGTACTGTGTACTAGGCAGGCATTTTGACTTGAACGTGTGCAGGGGTCTATTAAATGTCTCAGCCTGGGTAAGTCGGGCTGTGCATTATGGGTTTGTGTAATTCTTTCATGGATCAAAATTAATGGAAGAGAGTGGCTTTTTGGGGGAGGCAGGGTGGAGGGGGAATGAGCTTTTCAGAGCTGCTGTTTGGTCTCCTGTTCCTCTGACTTTTGCGCTTGGTGGGGCTGGGGGAGGAATACCTTGGTCTTTGGCACCCAAGACAAAGGGCAAAGAGGGGCTGTGGCTGCTGATTCTGCTACCAAGCGCTGTGGAGAAAAGCATTAACTTTACACTTCGCTGAGCAGCTGTGTAGTGTGGAGATGTAAAAGAAAGGTCTGTACTTAAATTTGCATGTTCTGCTACCTGATGCCCCAAATTTGCCATTGGGAGAAATGAGGCTTGTGTAGTTTACCCCACTCAAATAATCCCAATCACATGAAGATGAGACAGAAGAGGAAACAGCAGTGGGCATCACTGGTGCCCCTCCAATCTTGATGATCCTGTGTTCTTCCCACCACTCCATTTTGTCTCCTGAAATTCCCAGGTGCTCCCAATGATGAGAGAAGTAGTGTAGACATGAGTTTTTACCCCTGTGGCAGCTGTGCTCACTCTCCCTCCTATTAGCCTCAGATGAACTGAAGGAGTGCTGGGCCAACCATGGCACAGGTTTCAGAGATGCTCATGGTAATCAACTAAGTGGTGTCTCCAGATCTGAATGCCCTGGGCCCGATAAAAGTTGTATTGGGAGGTGAGAGAGATTTTCGTGTCCCACTGTTCCTGCTGTACTTGTTATGGGACTGGGGAGAGAAACTGGCCTTTAAATTTTAGGGCTGTTTTTGTAGGGGGAAAAAGAAACAAGTAATATATAGAAGTCATATAGCTGTGCTCAGTAAAATGTAAGTTTCATGGTATTGCCCTGCTAGTTCAGAGGAGGAATAACAGGGGGAAAAAAACTGGACAATGAGTCAAGAGAGCTGGCTCTGCCCTGTGCTACTGATGTGCTGTATAACCTTGGGCAAATTACTTCATCTCTCTATGACCCCAGTCCCCTTGTGCTCTTTGTGCTGTCTGGTTACAGTGGTGAGGATGGTCACTGTGTGTTAATAGAGTGTGTATTGCTATGGGATCCTACAGTTTGGCCATGTAATCAGTCCTGTAATGTAAACAATAAAACAGTCAGTCAGTAGTGTTGTTATTACAGCTCCCTGTCCCTTGAGTGTCCCTCTTCACCATTTTCTGCTTTAAATATCAGCTTTCTATTACAGCAAAAACATATTCTTTCTTGAACCTTATCCAGCTCCTTCCCTTATCTATTGCCCCAGTTTACATACAATATTTCTGTAAACAAGCAAATTGTGCCTCTGGTTTCTTCAGTTCTGCCTTCTTCACCTATCACACTGATTTCAACTGACAGGCCAAGTGTTTGCATCATCTTGTGATCATGTGGGTGGTTTGTTTTTTGTTTTTTGTTTTTTGTTTTTTTCATGGCACTGAAGCTGACTGTCAAAATTGGGGTTATAAATTCACGGACAAAATGGAAGATTCCAGAATAAGGTTCACATTAATGCAGTTCTGATTTTCCTGAATCAGCCATGGGCCTCATTTGTCTGTGGTGTAATTTCATGGAGTAAGATAAAATCATCCTTGGCATAACTACATTTGAATGATCTCTCAGATTGCAGTGGTAGCCAGGAGTGTCAGGAGGAGATATAGCAATTTATTAGTTACATGGGCAATCGGTTTAAACCGAGTCTCTTCAGACTTCTTGAAACAATGCATTCAGATTAGCCATGCTCAAGATTCAGGACAGCATTAGTACAGTCACTGCCATATTAACAATTCATCACTTTGTAGATGTAATTAATTGTGGCCACATTCACTGAATTATCATTGTCATTCACAGGCGGTGTGAATGTCAGTGTATGCACTCAGAAATGAGCTAAAAAGCTGAATCTCTTTGACTTTCTTAAACTATACATGCTAGGTCAAATTTATTATTATTATATACGCTGTCCTGAATGTTGGTTGAATGCAGCATGGCCAGATTAGACAAGCTAATCAAAGACATTGAGGTCAAGATGAGATCACTGGAGTTGTTCTGCAAGAAATTTAACTACCTGACATTAAAATTATGACCTACAGCATTGGAAGAATGATAGCTTGAATACAAGGTAATTTGTTAACCAGGCACACCCATTCTACTAATTTGGTGCCTTTCATCACAGAAATAAATAGATGTATAGTCCCACTTTCTAGGAAATAATTCTATTGTCTTAACACATCCATTAAGGAACCAGGGAATAGTACCTCATAAAAGGAGAAGGAGTCTGGGAAATATTACCATATGCTATTTAAAATGAAAGTCTTCTGATGTTCTTCTATAAGGGCCAACATTGCTTTTTGCAACGGATCCAAAAGGGTTAATATGAAGTTCTAATTAGAAGTCATTAAACTAATCCAGAGCTTCTACCCATCTGTCTTCCTTGATAACATCCTCTTGCCGCATGGTTTAATATTGTTTTACAAGCCAAAGTTGTAATAAACCTATAACAGAGTTATTCATTTACTTACCTTCCTTTCGTGCTCAGCTATCATGTCCCATCTATTATGCCAAGTTTTATTCTAGGCCGTATAAAATGCATTAAATAAATGTACAGGTACTTAGTGGGTGCATGGCTAAGTCTAATAGAGCTTGCTATTCCAAGTGTTTTATAAACATTCAACCAACACACTTTTGTAGGAAAAGAATGTCTACTTTTTTTATGGGTACTTCTTCCTGCAACATGCTGAATGGGCTCAACTTCCTTTTAGTCCATCATAAGCAGGGATCCTGGTTTTCTTTGTTTAAAAATCACAAATTCTCTGATTAAAACTGCATGAATTCTCTGATTAAAAGCCCCCAAATTTTCCCCACACATTTTCCATGATTAAAATGAAATGCTGCTGTGTGTGTGTGCGTGTGTGTGTGTGTATATGATAGATAGATAGATATATCTATCATACATAAATAGGTTTCAGCCGAACACAATGTTTTATTGATATATTTAAAATTTTAAAGCAATTTGGAAGCCTACCAGTACCTCAGTCACTATAATAAAATATATTCTAAATACCTATAAATTTTGACATTTGATTTGGGTTTTTTTTAATGATGGAAAATCAGCCCCCTTCACTCACCAGGATGTGGGTACAGCTGCTACAGTCCCCACCCTCCCCTCACTACTTTGTGGCACTGAGGAGCCCTAATGTGCTGGTGTCTTGCCCATGCCATTGCCCCTCAATCCTGACCCCCAGCTCTGCTGGTGCCTCTCACTCTACACCAACAACTCCCTGGCCCTGCTGGTGCCCCTCACACCCCACCCAGAGCCTTCCACCCTGGCTGGTACCCCTCACTGTCTACCCGCAGCCTCCCTTTCCCACCCCCCAGCCCTGTCAGAGGAAACCCCCAGGAGCCAGGGCTATAGGGCCGGGGACCCACAGCATTGCCCAAGCCCTGGCTGCTGCCTGTGGGAAGCAGTGGCTGCTGCAGTGGAGCAGAGTGTGAAGCCCAGCTCCCCCTTCTCCATGGGCAGCATAGCCGGTGCAGAGCCCTGGGTGGTGGGGCAAAGGTGAGCTGCCTGCTGCTAACTTGAGGCTTCCCACCCTGCTGCCCTCCCCTCCCCTTCTCTCCGCCCCGAGCCTCTGTAGTCCAGAAGACTAGACCTGGCGCAGCAGGGCAGAGTGGGGCCAGGTAGGGAAGCTCAGTGCCACTGCTGGGAGCCCTGCACCTCCCCCTGCAGCCGAGCAGCAGTGGGGGACGCAAATCCATGCCACCACCCCCCACTGCTGTCAGGTGGGCAGGGGGTGCTTTGGCCATGGTGGTGCGGGGCTCATGGCAGTGGCACTGAACTTCCCTGCCTCTCTCTGTCCTGCTTTGGTGGGTCTTGCCTGCTGGCCTGCAGAGGGCCTGGAGGGAGGGCAGCAAGGTGGGGGGCCCTGAGCCCATAGCGGGCAGCTCACACCTGCCCAGCATACAAATCTGGGGGGCATGTGACCTCACTGACCCCCCAGAAGCGCGCACAGTGGAGGGGAGCTGGCTGCCCTGTCACCCCCTAAATGAGCTGCCCGTGGCTGTGTCCTGTTCCCTGCACGGGCTCTGTGGCCATGCATTCCCATCCCGGGTCCCATGCCTGATGTACCGCCCAGGCTGGGCAGCAGCCCCAGCCCAGCCCAACTCCTTCCCTTCCTTATTCCTTCACTATGGGGGGGGCCCCGCCCCCCCCCCCCCCCAACGGGGCGCCCACCCCCCCCCCCCCCCCCACTTGCCTGCAGGGAGCTGCTCTCTAGGCTGCCTGGCTGCCATGTGCATGTGTACAGGTGCACGTGCATGTGCCTGCCCCCTTCCTTTTCACAATCCTGCTTCCCCCCAACCCCTTGCAGGCTGGAGTTCTGCCTGCCTGCAAGGGGAAATCCACCATTTCCTGTGTTTTTCTCCTTTAAAGGAGGAAATCCAGTTTTGTCTCCTTTAAAAATCTGGGTTTTATCTCATTTTTCTGTGGCAAGCTGAAAATCCGGTCCCTGATGTGGGCTCGGCACCACATAAGACACATCCCTTTGTCTTCCACTGACTTACTGAGTCCTCAGACAGTGATGGGTCTGCATTTACCCTTTCTGAAAGTGAGGATCTTAAAACTGTTCACACTACCTAATACTGGGTTCTCATTCTTAACATCTTGTCACTCCAGTCTCTTGTACCAGGCATAATTACTACATTCATTTTGCAGCTGCATTCAGCTTCAGCTCTGTTCCATAAAGAGCACCAGAACATAGCCATATAGAGTGCATTTTACTGGATCCTTAAAACTTCCTCCCAAATGAGAAGCCACAATTCCCTTTTCTGAGCCCTAGTTTTCCACCCAACAGTGGAGAGAGAGAGTCATTTGGTCAGAGGTTGTATTACTTGCAAACTACTCACATGGTGCCCTTTAAGTTGATTACAACACAGACTTCTATGTGGAAGTTGGTTACAGACTAAACAAACTGTAGTGGCTGTGGCAAACTGTAAAAGATGATTAGTTTATCCTGTTAGTTTATCATATTACTAAAACTTGGCACTTTGTAGTACTATAGCACTTGGCACTTTGGCTTCTTCAGAAGGAAAAGTACTATAAAGTGCTTTATAGAAGTAGTCAAATTAAAACAGCAATATAGGCAAGTGTCTTCTTGACATATCCTTAAATATTGAAATGGTTGTGGTGTTGTTATTGCCTTCTGGGATGAGAAGACTGTGAGAATTTTGTCTAGGTTTAGTAATTTATTTGAGGCCCACTTGCTCTGTGGGAGTTTACTCCCTTAGTTAACTCATTAAAGTTAAAGCCCAAACTTACCTGTCTGCTTTCAGCAGGCCTGTTTTATACCAGGGGATACATGCTTCCCTAGTTCATCCCCATTACTTCTCCCCACCAGAAGTACAAAATGCTTTTCTTTCTGCTTCCCACTGACATGGAATACTGTTTGCTTCTCTAAGCCAGTGTTTCCCATAGTTGGTAGGGTCGGAAGGGACCTGAGCAGTTCATCAAGTCTGACGCCCTGCCATGGCAGGAAAGAATTCTGGGGTCAAACAACCCTGGCTAGGTGTCTATCTAGCCTCCTTTTGAACAACCCCAGAAGATTTCCTAGCGTATCCTGCAGAGGCCCCACGTTACCTCGTACCTTCTTTTTACCCCCTATGCATTTAAAAACGGACTTCTTGTTATCCTTGATCCGGGTTGCTAGTCCCAGTTCCATCTCCACCTTAGCCTGCCTAACAGGCCCCCTACAGTCTCAAGCCAAGGACGTTTAATCCTCCCTGGTGATGGTCCCTCCCTTCCATTGGGTGTATGCCTCCTTTTTAGCTTTGAGACATTCCTGGATGCTTTTGGTGAGCCATGGGGGCACTCTTGCCCCCTTTGATCTGTGTTGGGATTGTCGCCCTTTGGGCTTGGAGAATCGTCTCCTTAAGGAACGACCAGTGTGCCACGGCACAAAAGTGTGCTGTCAGAAATTAACAGGTATGCTGTAGAACTTTGCCATGGCAATGAGCTACAATGCGTATAAGGATGGGGAATGCCTTAATAGGTGTGCTGTGGAAAATGTTTATTAATGTAAGTGCGCCTTGGGCTGGAAAAGGTTGGGAAACACTGCTTTAAGCAGTTAGTTGTAAATTCTTGCTTGACCTGGCTGGCTATCTCCTCTTTATCCCGTGCAGACTACTGGTGGCACCAAGGAGTACTGCATGTACAAATCCACCTTTACCTACACATAAAGGAAGGGTTGCTTGAGGTATGTGTAGAAGGGAGACCGAAAAAACTGGATGTCTCAGCATTGTGAGAGGAGATTAAGGACAGTGGGATACAAAAAGGGGCTGTGGTGTCAAAAAAGAAGCATACTGCTTGGACACATAAGGAATGGGATGGAAAATAATACTAAAAACATGATAATGCCATTATATAAACTAGTGGGTCCTCTTTACCTTGCGTACTGCATTCAGTTAGAGAAGTGATTCTCAGCCAGGATGCTGTGAGATCCTTTGAAGGGGTGACCCAGGGTGTGAAAAGATAGGTGCAAACTCGGGGTTGTTCCTGCCTGGACAATCCCCCTGTCCCACTGCCCAGCCTCTCTGTGAGGAGGTAAGCACTAGGGCGGTGCGTCATTTTAGCGGTTGTTTCATTTCAGGTTCGGACGTTTCGAAGGTCGAAACACCAAATCTGAAATGAAATGCAGGGCTCTGAAACAGCTCCAAAACGTTTTGGATGTTTTGGAGCTGTTTCGAGCTGTTGCAGAGGTGGGATTGCCGGGAAAGAGGGAGGGGGAGGAGTGGTGGGGAGGACTGCTCTGATATTGACATCTATCTGTAGCTGATGGCCAGTGACAGTGGTCTGTCCCTGAGGTCCCTTCCAATCCCAGTGCTGGGGAATTGAACTGGGAGCTGGGGGAATGTTCAGATTCCTGAACATTCCCCCAGTTCCTGATTCGATTCCCCAGCTCCCCGATCTTTCCCCGAGCTCTTTGATCACTTCCCCCAGCCTCAGGGGGGCACGGGCCCCTGGATGATGCGGGATGGCAGCAGGTTGCTGCTGCCAGCTGGGGATGGCAGCAGCTCTGGGCTATTTCCCCATCTGGCAGCAGCAGCATGCTGAAACCCTGCAGTGCCCCCCAGGAAGAGCTGGGGGAATGATTAGAGAACTGGGAATCAAACTGGGAGTTCCAGCTGACAGGTGGATCTACCCCAGCTCTCAGGCAGTGCGCAGAGCCATGCTGAGCTATGCTGCACCTGCATTATGGTGCGAGTACCAGGCGGGCGGAGGAGGCGATCCCCACTGCCCCTTGCTACATTGGGGGAGGCTCTGCCACGAGCCCTCAGAAGCCCCAATCACCACTGCTAGATCTGGTGAGTGCAGGGCTTTTTTTTCCCCCCCACAAAAAGCTCCACAGTCACCAGCTCTGAAGCATGCGGATGACAGAATGCTGCTGCTGCTAGTTGGGCCCAGCACCCGGGTCTGCCCAGCACAGCCTGTGCCAAGTGCTGGGAAGAACCAAGTGCTGGTGTTGGCCCGAGCCAGCAGTGGCAGCCTGCTATCATCCCACACGCAGATTCGGTGGTCTGTGCTGCCCAGGAGGGCTGTGGGGCTATGGCAGTCTCCTCCTGAGAGGAGTGGGCCCCTGGATCTGTGTGCCGGATGACAGCATGCTGCCGCTGCCAGCAAGTAATACTAGTTTTGCTTTAAACAGTTTGAGGTGCTGTTTCCCCAGGACCCCTGCACCTATCTCCTTGAAACTTGGCAGGCTTCATGACCTCAGAAGCGGCTACCATCCCTGCAAGATTCATCCAAATCAGGCACAAAATGACAAAGTTATAGGCAGTTTTGTGGTTCTCCATTATGGCCGAAACACCATTGAAATTCTGAAACAGCTCCAAAACAGTTTTGACCGAAACAAAATGGGACAGTGATTCAAAACACTGAAATGAATCACTGTCCCTCCAAAACACTGTATCCTAAACAAAACAAAACACAGCCGTTTCAGACAGCCCTACGAAACACTGAAACAAAACACTGTCTTTCTGAAATGCCAAATCCAAAACCAAAATGAAACGCAGGCATTTCGCACAGCCCTAGTAAGCACTGTAATATATAAATTAGTTTTTGAAATTGGGTGCCACTCAACTCAGAAAAGTTGTGGTGGGGTGCCTCAAGTCCAGTAAGGGATGCTTTGAGTCTGTCTTGAGTATGAAAAGGTTAAGAATAATTGAGCTAGAGCTACATAATCTGAAAAAGTTATAGCAGAAACAATATTGGCAATAAAAAAGTTTAGGATCGGGGAAAGAAACTGAAAAGATTATGACCGCCTTAGAGAGGGGACTTGACAGAAGTATAGGAAAGAACATAGGAGAGATTTGACATGCATATGGGCAACAAAGATATCCAGAGTAGTGATAGTAGATACAAAAAATAAAAATGGTTTTGGAAGGGAGATAAGTCTTCATTCTTCAGAGCTCAAGCCTGTGCTGGAAGCAAAAGACCTTGCAAAAGAACACACACATGAACATAACCCTTACTTCTGTGAGTTAATCCCATTGACTCTGGAACACATTTGCAAAGGCAGCTGGGTGTCTTTGGAAATGTCTGTTTGGTAGTAATTTCTTAAGGTAAGGTCATTATTTAGTTTAGCACATGCCCACTCATACAGGATTAATGTGTGGCTCATAATCCATTTGGATTTATCTAACTCTAGATGTGTAAAGGGCAGGAAATCAGGTCTGTTCTTAGAATTGATGCTTTTGAAAAAAATGATTGCTTCATGAATATATTTCCCTTTCCTTTCCTGTTTGAACACAGTTACATTAACCAAGCCCCTCTAATGACAGAATGTTGCTGTCTCACAGAAGTTTTTGTTAATATAATAAAATAAAACCTCTTTTCATGAGTTTGAAACTGATCCATATATGATATTGTTTTTAGTGCTTTTTAATGCTCTTTCAAATTTTTAACTTGCATGTACTGGAAGAACTTTCTTAGCTCTTCCAGATAACTGACTAATGTAGCTTTCACTTCTGCAGTACTGGATCTATTAAATTGTGTAACACTTCCCGTCTTCCACTGAACTGTGAATGGGGAAAATAAAATGTCAGTACATTACCCGTAATATTTAAAATAATGTTGATACCCCCCAATTTCTACTTCCATAGCATATGAGAGACTTTATATCTTAAATTTAGTGAGTTTTGAGTGAAATGGAATATGATGACTAACTGGCATGTAACAGTCACAGTGCACAGTGTCTGTGATTACAGACTGGAAAATTCCTTCCCAACTATCACAAGCTTTTGCCAAGAGTGTACTTGGAGGGAACAATAAAAACAGGAACATATTAACCACCTGACATTAGATCAACTTAACGTGAGAGAACATGCTCCTGACACAGTGTCGTATAGTAAAAATATGCTATCAATATAATGTATGTTCATCGTTATAGCAGTCAGTGATTACAAAACTAATAGTCCTACCACAGCTGTACTACAGCTGCATTGCACATTGTGTGTGTAAATAGGCATTTATGCTTACTAGGTAATTTGTGGTGTGCCTTGTTCTAGCATGTGTGGAACTTCCTATTTTGAATGATGTGACTAGGTATACTAATTATATGTTTATATGCACGGACCAAGTTAAAGCTCTGTGGAGAGTTTGCACCCTGTCATAATCATGCTTATCCATCTTTGAAAAGTAGCATTTAAGAGACAAAAAATGAAGCTTCTGATGTTGGGAAGGGGTTCCTTTCTATAGGCATGAAGGGGAATCCTTTAGCACATTTGTCTCTTTTGGGTACATTGAGAGACTATGAGCAATTGTTTCCATTGCCCATGCTGCTCTAAATAGCAGGAACACATTGTTTCTAGTGCAACTTGCTCCTTATCTGGAGTTTGCCTTTTATTGTTTGGTTTTTTTAAGTGGATATTGGCATAGGAGCTCCTCCCCAGAGTGGCCGTTCCTAGGATTTGACTCCTAGGTAGGGATCTACTTAAAGTGTGCAGAGGTGAAGTAAAAATTGTGGGCCGCTCTCAATGCCTGGAACCATTTTCACAGTCTTTTTGCAGGAAGCCAACTTGGCCCATCAGCAGTGGAGGTAGGAGGGGTCGGTCACCATTTTGGCTACTCCCCCTTTGTGCTGGCAGCTCCTCCCCCTGCCCTCAGTGTTTAATTTTTAGGACTTTTTTTCCCCCCCAGTGATTTATGCACAAAATTGCACCAGTCCTCACGATGATCGCAGAAACCACCTTCTTTGCCGTTTCTGCAGAAATCACAATTTGAGAATTGAGTAGATCCCTACTCACAGGGTATTTGTTTCTTGTACTTTTTGCCTCAGAAAAAGAGCCTTTAGTTCCCTGTATACTTCTAGATTGGAGCAAATTTGGCAAAGTTTAAAGTAATCTTAGCAATCAGTGTGAGAGATGCACAACACAGTTCTCCTCCAGACTTTGGAAATTCTCCCGCTGCTTCAAACCAGCTCCTCAAGTTTAAAAACTGGTTGGAACTGCCACGTAAACAAGGTTCTGGCAGCCAGAGTCTGTGCACTGCTGTGCAGGGGACTTGTGAGACATAGTTTTGTGGGTGAGGTATGTCCTTTGTGTAGCCCTTGACCTTGTATGTGCAATGATACCACACTAGTTCGTCTTCCTGGGGAATCCACACAATCAGAAAAGAAGCTGAATGTGTTCTAAAATGACATAAGATGGTCATGAGGTTAAAAGTCTTTCAGCTTATTAGCTACAGATTCTGTCTCTTAGACTTCAATTGTGAAGTCTCTCGGGGAAAGAAAGGGAATCTATGCCATAAATTCCTCATCTGGAAAAAGGAAGTAACACTTCCCGACCTCACAGGGGTGCTATGAGTATAGACCCAATATTGCTTCTGCATAGCATAGTAGTAAGACTAATTGGACACCCTGTAAATAAATAAACAATGCAGCTCCTTTTTACCTTAACTGTGATAGTAGTAAAACATTTGCAGGCCCTGCAGAAACCATTCCACCTTTTAGAATCAAATAGCGTATGTGATTCTAAAACACCCTCAGCTAAAAGTTTCTGTCTCTTTCCAGTTTGTCCTACCTTATATCACCCTTTCCCTGTTTTGATCACCACCAGATTAGAAATGACATTTGGAGGGCACACCTACATGTTCATTAATGTGTCTTAGATGCTGCTGGGTTTTTGGTTGTAGCCATGTTGGTCTAAGGAACAGGCAGGCGAGGTTCTTTGAGTAGATGTGGTATCTTTTATTAGACCAACTGTGTAATTGGAGAAAAGACTTCCTGGCATAGGGAGTCTCTGCTGTTCTGAGACTCCAAGGAGTGAGAGAAGCTACAAGTGAGACAGTCTCCTTTACTTGGCTTTGGCTTTTTTCCCCATGCTCCTCTCCCTTTCCCCTCCCCCTTCCCTGCTTTACCTTTTGTTTTCCTAATTTCTACTCATTTACATTCTCACTGACATCCTGTCAGACTTTTAGCTTCTCTCATTCCTGGGAGTCTCAGAACAGCAGAGACTACCCATACCTGAAGAAAGGTGACTGCACCCAAAAGCTTGCTAAGAACTTTTTTTTTTCCTACTCACTTGGTTTAATAAAAGATACCACATCTACTCAAAGAACCTTGCCTGCCTTAGATACTGTGCATTTAATTTAGTACTTGCTTAATAAAGTACTAACTAAATGCTCAGTAACTAGAGTTACTTACTGTGTAGTAGTGCTGGTGCACGGCTATTTTGTGATGCTTAGTGCACATTAGCTTAATAACACTGAGCAGTAGGCTATTAGCACGGTTTTTAATCGCCATGTTACTGCACAGTGTTATTAGGCTAATGCACAGTAAGTGTCTTGTGTAGACATGCCCAATGTCACTCATCAGCCAGGCAGTTCTGCAGAACAGGAGCCCGGTCCAATTGTCTAGGATTCTTTATCTAGGCAAGAGAAAGTATCCATGCCCACACACTGCTTTTCAAAAGAGCCATTGCCTTTAACACACACAGTACACTATAATAGCCTAGTTATATAACTAAAGGGCAGTCCTTTTAACGGTTGGTCTACTTTCAGATCCCAGGTCAGATTGTAGCTGGCATGCATTTTCAGCTTAATTTTATGATCAGCTGTCTCCTAACAGTATAATAAACTCCTTGGAAGTGGAGGCCAGGGCCTGACTGCACTGGCAACTCAACCCAACCCAGAAAGCCATGTTCCTGAGGTCTCCTTGCACGACTTGGACTTGTACCCAATTGCAAACTTGCAATCACATGTGTGGTTGCAGAATGTTCTGTTGCCCTTCATGCTGTTGATATCTGGTCAAGCCAACCTTGTAAATTACTGTTTCATTGCTTCCAGTGAGAGGTGTAACCATGACATGTGCGGCGGTAACAAGCATGTCCAGCAAAAGAATACCAGAGGCTTTGTTTTCAGTGTATACTTTGGATCATGTAATCCTTTGTCCCAGGGCAAAATGTGTTTAAGATGCTACTATTTGGTAGCATTTTATACTCATTTTAACTACACATGACTTTGCAGAAGAGCAAATGAGATTGTGATGGTCAGATCTTATGTTCTTTCCATGACCAAAGCTTCCACTGAAGTTTATGCAGGCTGTGCTTAAAAAACAAATTCAGGATCACGTCCTCACAAATTGGTTTTTCACATTTGTTCTCTTCAAGTGTGTCTGTTCTCAGTTTGGGATGTGTCATCACCATAATTATAGTTTCTAGAAGTCTGTAATGATATATTTGCAAACGAAATGATATATTTGAAAGGAAATTCTGATTTTACATAAAATTATCTGTTTCTGGTTCTGAGCCTTTACTATCTCTTCAGACAAATGATTTGGTTTGTCTCTACTATGTATACATTTTTATTCTATAATTAGCAAATGATAATTATAGATATATGGGAAAGCCACTCCCCTTAGTCAGGAGCTTCAAGAGCTCTAACTAAGAATTTTACAAATATAGCCGGTTATATTTTATTGCATTTAAAGCTAGGTCTACACTAAAAATGTTTGCCTCTATAGCTCTATTATTACAGAAGCTGTTGTGATTATAATTCAGTGAAATAAATTGTGCCAGCATAATAACTCCTAAGGAGGTATGTCTGCATCTACACTAGAGCTTTGCTGGTATAAAGAGGTTCAAAATTCCACTCCATTACTGACATTTCTGTACAAATGCTTGATGGTCATGTGGACCTACCTTTAATATTTTGTTTTGTCCATATACTCTATAAAGAAAAGCTACAATAATGAGAATAAATATTATCACAAAGGGACTTGTGTCTATTAGCACAAAGCCCCTTTTGCTACAATAGTAATGTGAACCCCCTATAAAGAGGTACTGGTACATTTTCTCCTTCTTCTGCCACAGTGATGTAAAGGGATCTTGGTGTAATGGAAATCAGGCCCAAACCCAACAAAACAATCCCTTCCTCTTCATCTGATGAAGTAAGCCATTGCTCACAAAAGTTTATGCATCTCTGATTCAGTTAGTCTATAAGGTACACCACTACTCTGCCTGAGTTTAGACTAACACAACTAACTACCTCTCAGTCCTCACGTACACTTTCGATGGGAGGGGGGAAGGAAGAGCGAGCTTCTGTTTTAGGAGTAACCATATTACAGATCTGGGAAACAAGTTTGTGCATTAATACATCAACTGTATCGAGCTAGCTGTTTTAGTATGTTTTATTTTTGCCATTCATGCAAACAATCCAGTTATTTAACAAACTAATTAATGCGAGAGCTGACAAACAAGCCAACAAAAGAGGCACTTAGAGGCAATGTTCATAGGAATTAGAAGTGGAAGAGATCCATTAGGTCATCCAGTCTCTCCTATCAGTGCAAGATTGTTCCCTACAGTGAGAGAGGAAAAAACCAGTGAACTACATAAAGGGGTGAAGAGAGAGGAAATAGCACTGAACAGTGGTAAAATAACAAAAGGGTCACAGAGAGGAAAAAACAAAGGAAAGAACATTAGGGGTAAATGCTGCAGCACAGAACATCTGAGGTCACTTGGGAAGGAGGCTTTTATAAGGTGCTTTCCTATTTCTCTAGGCACTAGACTGGCTAAGAAGACAGGAAGTGAAATTGCA
Organism: Alligator sinensis; assembly: GCF_000455745.1. Taxonomy (NCBI): domain Eukaryota; kingdom Metazoa; phylum Chordata; order Crocodylia; family Alligatoridae; genus Alligator; species Alligator sinensis. The sequence goes on along the minus strand of NW_005842809.1, from coordinate 445,827 downwards.
TGCCTGAAGTGGGATTTTCATCTCTTCAGGGCAGTGGTAACCGGCGAGTTTAAAAAAAAAAAGCAAAATAGAGATTCATAGTTGTTCTGCACCTCACTTTAGCACTTATACTGGTAGCATTTTAGACCTACCTCATCTGGGTATAAAGCAGGCATAAGGCATAAGAGGGCATTTATGCACGTACCTTTGTCTGTTCCAATATGCCGGAAATCCAGCCCGTCGTAAGCTGACAAGCCCAGTGCTGCATCACATGCATTTGTATAAATGGTGAAGTGCACAGAAATGTCGATGGTGTGCTTTTGAACTAAAACACCTTTGACGTGTTTTAGTTCAAAAGTGTGCTGCTGCCATTTTCTCAGTTCTGATGCACATTTTGCTGTGTATACAAATGCACATAGAGTTGTATCTTATGGACTAACTGATGCTACCTGCATAGCATCTGTTGAAGTGAGCTGTTGCTCATGAAAGTTTATGCATCTCTGATTCAGTTAGTCTGTAAAGTGTACTTCTACTTTGCCTTCTACCTAATTTCAGACTAGCATGGCTAATTACCTCTCAGTATAAAACAGCAAAAAAATCAGGCCCAGTATCTGCATGACACTTGTAGTCTGAAGCTGCATAGATCCTTAAGTTGTCTGTGGGATTAGTTCCAGTGAATAAAAATTCTTTACATTTCTAGAGGGTGTTTCTCCCCTCTGGCCCTCTCAGAAATCTATGCTGTCAGACGCATGTTCCTTGTGGATTTCAAGCATGCTCATACATTACTGACCCCAGTTTTATTGCATGTTTTTCAAGTGTCTTTGATGCGTCTCATTTATCATACTAGCAAAACTGTCAATAAACTCATTGTTACTGAAGTGTTATGATTTGAAAATTTAATCTACTGCCTTTTATGTTCCTCCTTTAAATCTTTCCACCCCAAATAAACATCCTATCCTCCCACATTGTTTAACTTTATTGGCTTTGATGACTCCACTTTGGCAATTGAATTATCTTGTATTGAGTGTTCCCCCTGAAACCAGCTGTTACAAGCAGTGTGCTTCTCTCTCCTTTATATCAAATATGAAACCTGACCAGATTAATTTATCAGTCACACCTACAGTGTATATTCTGCTGGCTTATCCACTCTAGTTTTAAGATTTGCCTTTACACAGCACAGCAAATTGTGCACTAGTTTAAATATATCCATTTTAATTCAACCTTTGTTCCTTTCCTAGGTGACTAACAGGAAAACCAATTACATCATCAGGAGGGTTTTTTCTTAGTATTCAGCTTTTGTTTTCCTTTCACTGCATCCTGTTAGACTTGGTTACCACTTCCTGCCCCAAATCAAGGCTTTAAAACCTTCTCTTCTATAGAAACTGGTCAGTGATAAAAACATACCATTACTGGAATCCCACTTAACTGGCACAGTACACAAGCTAAGTTTTGAAAGAGCTTAAGGTTGAATTATCTTCTTGCTTTCTGAAGTTGTTTTTGCAGGTTGGACTTCAGGCGTATCAATGGGTTTGCTTTGGAAACCTTGCTCTGTGGGAGTACCTCTGCTATGATGACTGTTCCTTTGGAGAAATGGAGGACTTCCTTATCCCAGAAGAAAGATCTGTTCAACACTAACTTTTATTGCCCAGCTCTTGGGAATACTGTTAGAAACCAAATATGCTTCATGACTATGCAAAACACAACTCTAAATAGTCTTCACAAGTGTGCAAGAAGCATAACTATTATCAAAGGCTATGAAGTCAGCTCTTTGCTTACCTGGAATATTTCAAGGACCTGTGACTGTGCTTCTAGCAACTAGTCAATCCAGGTTAAGTAATAGCCCTCTCATTTCTCCGTATTCCAGATCATTGCAGAAAGAAGGGTTCATAAAAGCATTTCTGTAAAAAGTGGATGAGATTCTCTCACTGATATATGCTCAATCTCATAAGTGAACCAGCTAAGCAAATCACTAGGGGAGCTGTATAACATAGGCCACTGATCTCTTCTGTTCAGAGATGCAATACTTATTTATTTATATAAATAATATTATATATAAAATAATATTATTTGTGTACCATGTAACTACTTCGTTAACAAAGTGACATAGGGAAGATAAACATGTTGGAATCTGTGATACCATAAATAAGTTTGCAAGGCTGCCTATACACATGCTCATTGGCATTCTAATTAGAATGCATTGGAGCAGACTCGATTTAATTGAGTCTGTTCCACATTCTAATTAGAACGCTGCAGCACTGCCACAGCGTCATGTGTATTAAGCCCCATGTGTGTTTAAAAATGGCCATGAGGCACTTTATCTAAATCTCATTCAACTAGGTTTAAGTAAAGTGTCTGTTGGCCATTTTTAAATGTGCAGGGGCTTAATACACATGATGCTACAGCGATTTAACTACGGCGGCTGCCTGGGAACTGCTCACATTAGAAGCCCGCCATCCCCCACCTCCAAGTATGTGTATAAGCTGCCCAAAATTCTGGAGGCCTTTAGTGAGCAGGTCCCTCACCCAGCTTCCTTATTTAGGCCAGTTCACCCTGTGTCCTGGGTTTCTGGCCAGTTGTTTTTTCATGGCGCAAACATGGAAAAAAAACAAAAAACCAAACAACAACCAACAATAAAATGAACAAGTCTGCAAAACTACAGATGAACTACAAACCTGCAGTCTTTCTTCAGACCCTGGAAGGGCAACCTCAGCTCCATGGTTTTTCCTAGCATCATAACCTCCCCTCTCCTTTCCACTCTGCCCCCTTTGTGCCTCCATACTAACTCCATCATCAGTTATAGCTGCTGTCTGTCTTCCAGTCAGGCAGACTCTTAACTGCTAACTGTCTGCAGGCTGAGCACCTCCTTACATCCTTCATCAATGTCATGAAGCCTTTTTTTAGTTGATGTTAAAATGAATAGTGTATATCGGGGGGGTGGAATTTTTATTTATTTTTTATTTTTTTAAAGCAGCAATCACTTTACTATTTTTAGTTAACTTTTTTTCTATAATCTCATCTTCATGTTGTGTGGCTGCCACAGTGATACTTTATCTTTTGGTCTCTGCTTATGATTGATTCTTTAAAAAAATGTTAAGGATGTTTTGCTTGACATGCCTTTGATATAGGGCAGAAAGGCTAACTTTTTGCCTTTAACTTTTTTCCTGGCATTCAGATAAAGTTGATATTATAGGTGATCCACAGTAATTGCCATTTGCAGCATCTGAGAGCCAGTTCTGCCACTTATGAGATGGATGCAACAGGAACCAGAATAACAGAGCCCCAACATGGCAGTCCTGTCAGCAGTAGCACTATACTAAATGTTAGATGCTAATGCCAAAGTCATAGAACCACTGGGTTTTCCAGAAACTCCTTTGTGAGGAAGCACAAAAATAACCACTGCCTCAGTGGTGGCTGATTGTGCTGCTGTGATTGGCACACTGGCAGCTAGTGCTGTACAATATTTTGTGGCTGCCATGTGCTCCTAGGCTTCTGGTGGGGTGTCTTGGACTACAGCCCAGAAATTATATATATACCAGTATAAATGATCAGAAACTGGTTCAAATCTGTAACACAACAGAAGTTCAGTGCACATAAACCACATTCAAAATGGCCAAAACTGGTTTAGCATTCCTTGGCTTCTAGCCTGTGGCTGCATTTCTGGAATCAAAAGTGAATGTCTGTTCACTTGCTTCTCCATTCAATCTCCACAGGTTAGACTAACCTGCAAAGATTGAATCGGTTTAGCCTAGGGCTTTTGGACTGTCTGTACTTAGCTTTGGAGGGCAACAATAGTTTTGTGTATCTAGGCTAGCTCTGACACAGGGTACCATTTGTGTGAAGGTGTGATAAACAAGAAGTCTATATTAGAGAAACTGGAGCTGGGGACAGTGGCTGGAACTGTCTGAAATGCAGGGAAACTAAAAGCACAGGCACTCAGTGCAGTGTGAGGCCCATGAGTGTCCAAGAAGGGGAGGTCTGCTAGTGCTGGGTGTGAGAGTCGTTAGATGGATAATCTCCATTACTGTTAATATGAGCTACACACAGTTCTTTCAGATGTTGGTAGGAGATTATTCCCTTTTAATAAAGTTTGCTTCAATTAGAGTGGAAATCCTACAGAAACACTTTTCACGGGCTGTGCTATTATCCAGTTAAGGTCATTCTGATTAAGGTTCCTGCAGGATATACTAAAGGATTTCCAATGATTATTATAAACTTGAAATCCTTCATAAATGCAACACAAAACTAAACAACCACCAAGTTTTTGTTTAGTAGTGTCAATTGCTAATGCAAAGGCATAAAAGGCTAGTTTTCAAAGAGACAAAATGTATCCATGACATTATACTTTTTTGCTTGTACATGTCCTCCATTAACTATTACATATAGGTACAAAATCAAAATTCCATAAACCACAATAAATGGAGAGTTGTAAAATACTTTTTTTTTTTTAAATAATATGGGCAAAAGTAAAACAAGTCAAATGTATAAATTGTGACTACTAAAATATACTCTAAAGAAAAAAATAGTTGGATCTACACTAGAAAATGAGAAATACAATAAGTTCTGTGAAGTGATATAAATCATTTTGATAGCTCAGTTAATTGATCCAGGCAGCTACTGGATTCCAAAGGTTAAGAAACCTCTGTAATAGACCAATGTAACTCTCAGTTACATTTCCACGGACTCTGATGCAGTTTGACTACATAACAACTTGAAAGAATCAAATTTTTCCCTATAATAATTTCATTGTAAGCAATACATTTTTTTAAACAGTCTATGCTATTAACTGCAATGGAATAAACACATTCTCAGTGATTTCCATGGGCAGTATTGCCAGTAAACCAGGGACAATTGTCCTGTTGTGGTTAACTTCTTGTTTCAAATTGATAGGTTATGAAAATATGACTCTTCTAATTGGTGGGTAATCATAGTGTGTCTTTCCAGTGCTGAAGGAATAATTCTGTTAAATCTGACTGAGGTGCTATATAACTGTTATGGTCCAGAAAAAAAACCCTTGATTTTTTTGTGGTAAACGATGACAGTTAACTACTTGTTGTGGAAATCCGTTTATATCTGTAAAACACAATAACTACAGTGAAAACAGAAACAGCCCAGGCAAGTTGGATCTGCTCTCAGATATAATAATAGTGTCCAAAGTAGCTTTACTGATTTGATTGAACTCAATAAGGTTTTTAAGTTGAATGGAAATGGAAACAGACTTCTGGGATACAGGCACACAAACTAGTTTACCATTGGGTAAAAGAAGGCACAGATTTACTACCCTATTGTTTCAACAGTGCTGCATATAAGTTGACCTCATTTTCAGGTTCAAGTGTCGGCAAAACAGCTTTTGGAGTGCAGCACTGTTTTCCCGTTGAAATAAAAGGGAAACTGCCCATATAACTTGGTTCCAATTTGTGTTTGTCATCTTTTCATGTCCGTGTGCTCTTGTTGTGGGTGTTGGTGGCCCTCCTGTTCAGGTGATGCTAAGGCAGTCAGTTATTTTCACTGATTAACAGAGCCAGAAGATACCCCTACATAAAAATGAAGAGGTAGGTGGAAGGATCTGAGGGGCCAGCACTGAGCAGGGGAAGAGGAGAAAGGGGCTTGTAGAACTGCTGCACAAGGTCTAGTACATCTGGCACTTGGGTTCCAGTGGGCTCTTGGTTCTGACTGGAACTCACAAGCTGCCTGATGTGGTAAAACCAGCTCCAGAGAGGAGTGTCTGTCCCTGTGAACAATGGTGGTTTTCCTCCTTACTCCACAAACAAAATTACATTTTTTATGGGGCTTTGAAGTTAAGCCCTGTGGCATGAGATACATTAGTCAGATTCCTGATCTCTCTCCACAAAAAGAAAGGTAGTTAGGCATGCTGTGCTAGTCTGAAGTCGGTCAGAAGATGGGGTATGCACCTTTAGAAACTAAATACCATATTATATATTGAAAATATGAATCCGCTAATTAGTAAGTAACAGTTTGTCTTTGCAGTGCTAAAGGACTGAAAGTATTGAACTGTATATATGTGTGTGTGTGTGTGTATATATATTTGATATTTAGTTTGTGAAAGCTTGTGCATGTTCTCTCTCACTCATTTTATATATATGAGAGAGAGCACACAAGCTTTCATAAACCCAAGTTCACTTCACTGGCTGCTCTCTTCCCCAAGGTATCCTTGGACTTGAAATAGGGAAGTGATGCCTAGTTCTGTGCCAGTGAGGCCCCAGGAACCAAGGTGGATCCTCAAAGAGAGGGCAAGAACAGAGGTGCAGGGGGGTGATTTAATAGGGCAGTTGGGGTGCTGTTGTGGGGTGGCCAAATCCTCCTGACCTGGGGGTTATTTTGTGCACCATGAGGAAAGACTGGGCTCATGGGATCCAGCCAGGGACTGGGCCAGAGGAGCAGCTGAAGGCTCTGCTGATGGAGCATGTGGCTACACGTGACTGCTCTGATCAGCTCAGTATTGTCCATGTCCAGCCCCCGCCCCCCACAACCACCACTGCCTCCTTCATGCAAATGCTGCTGCTGCCAGGAGCAACATGAGGCTAGTGCAGGGATTGCGGTGTAATGACACCCCCCTCCCCCCCGAGAATGGTGAACACATCTACCCCTTACCAGGTCCTTCTAGTGGCTTGTGGGTGCAGGACAATGGCAGATCCCGAGGGCTGGGGACATCTGCTCTGCCCCGCCACATCCCATAGTTCCTTGGAAGCACTGGCAAGTGTCACCTCCATCCCACCCTGGTCCACTCTACTCCACTCCACAGCCAGGAGCACTTGGAGCCTGGCTGGCTGAAGAGCACTGTTTGGCATGCTCTGGCCATGGGCCTGGAGCCTGGCCAATGAAGCCTGAGTGGCTTAGAGCAAATGATGCCTTCCCTTCTTCCTCAGCCCAGGCTCAGGTGACACAGAACAAGAGGACATTGTAAAGCACAAAGGTGGCAGCTACTTCTCATGGAGACCTGCTCCATCCATTCTTAACTGAAGACCCAAACAGATGGAGGCTTAAGAGGCTTAAAAGTCGCAAATGGTTTGTACATGAAGCCCACAAGCTCCTGGAAGAGACAAGGGATGCTGAACCAGACATATGGGCAGCAATGGAGTAGGCTGACTGCTGGGAAAGATCAGAGCTATTCGTACAGTTTTATACCAACACCAAGCAAGTTCCCCATTGAGCACAACCTTGACAGAGAAGCATGGGTCAGAGCTGAACAGACTTGAGATCTGGGTACAGACGCTTCAAAACAACACTTCACAAGAACATCTTGGACAGCCTCTTGTGTGAACGAGTGTCCTACAGCACAACACTTATTCAAAAGCTGCAGTGTTTACAGATTGCAGACAGCCTCAGACACGGGAAACCTATAAGTCATGTATGATGGTCTGAAGAAAGCTCTGGGCCCTACTGTCAACAAGGTTGCTCCTCTCAAGTCATGCAGTGCTGAAGCCATTACAGATGGAAGCAAGCAGATGTCTCATTGGGTTGAACACTACTCAGAGCTATACAACATCACTAGTGAATCACTGGACCAAATATCAACTCTACAGGTCATGCCAGAGTTGGATGTGGAACCCACTGTAGAAGAGTTAAGCAAGGCCATTGATTCATTATCAAGTGGCAAGATGGTATCCCAGTGGGAATTCTCATGTATGCGGGGGGGGAAGCCTACTACCATATCTTCATTAGCTGTTACTCAAATGCTGCAAAGAGGGTGAGGTATCACAAGACGTGTGACGCAAACATCAGCACTCTATAAAAATAAAAGGAGATGAGGGTGACTGTAACAACTGCAGAGGTGTTTCACTACTAAGTACAGCAAGAAGAGCTTTTGTAAGGGTCAACTTGGTGCTCCTACAACACTTAGCAAGTTGTGTGTACCCTGAATCTCAGTGCAGATTCAGGGCTGGAAGATCAACCATAGACATGATATTTTCCCTGCGACAACTTCAAGAAAAGTGCAGAGAGCAAAACCACCCATTGTACATTGCTTTCATGGATCTAACCAAAGCATTTGACACTGTTAGCAGAACAGGTCTTTTTGCAGTCCTAGAAAAGATAGGATGCCCACCAACCCTGTTAAGTTTTATACATTCCTTCCACGACAACATGAAAGCAACTTGTTCAGTTTGATGGGTCCACTTTGGACAGCTTCAACATAAAAAGCAGAGTGAAACAAGGATGCATTCTTGCCCCTACACTCTTTGGAATCTTCTTCTCTGTACTCCTAAACTGTGTATTTAAAGACATGGAAGGTGGAGTGTACCTCCACACGAGATCAGATGGGGAAACTCTTCAACCTGTCATGACTTAAGGCAAAAACTAAAGTTAGAGAAGTGCTTTTCAGGGAGCTTCTGTACAGCCCATGAAAAAGATCTACTACAAGAACTCATGGATCACCTCTCAAGAGTTTGCCAGGCATTTGCTCTCACCATCAGCATAAAGAAAACAGTTGTGCTAGTACAGGGAGTTCCCCAAGATCCATCAATCACTCTTAATGAGAACCAGCTACCCACCGCACAAAAGGTCAGCTACCTAGGCTCCACAGTGACCACCAACCTCTCACTGGATGAAGAACTTAATGTTTGCATTGGAAAGGCTGCCACGACTTTCGGTACACTAACTAAAAGAGCATGGAACAACTCAAAGCTTACCATCAAGACCAAAATGCTAGTATACAAAGTTTGTGTACTCAGCACTCTCGCGTATGGTGGGGAAACATGGAAGTATGAATATTAAGAGAAAAGGTTCAGCACCTTCCACCTGCATTGTTTATGCCACACACTCAACATCAAATGGCAAGATAAAATTACTAACATATAAGTTCTTCAAAGGGCAAATTTACCAAGTGTGACAGCCCTACTCAAACAGAGACAACTGTGCTGGCTAGGCCATCTGAGCAGATTGGAAGATGGACCCAAGGACATGCTATATGGGGAACTATCAAAGGGAACAAGAACAATGGGATGTCCCAAACTTTGCAACAAAGACGCATGCAAGTGAGATATGAAGGCATTTGGAACTAATCCTGACCAATGGGAAACCTTGGCATCACTGTCTCCACCAGGGCATAAAGTCCATGACAGGAATTGGCTTGAACAGTATGAAGATAATAGAGTTCGGAGGAAGCAATCATGAACCACACAATCATGCCACATACGCTTGCAACCATTGCCACAGATAATGCAAATCTTGGATTAGACTATTCAGTCACATGAGACACTGGAAACCATCTACACCATAGGCTGCACTATCCACTGTCTCTCACAGATAAGAGGATGCCAATCAGTCTTTACAAATGCCCAGATGGGGCAGAGGGAATCCACACATTGAGTGATAATACCAGACGGTGGTTCCTAGATCCGTAAGTTGGTATCTGATGCCATATGAAACAGAAAAAGAGAGAGGACTTGTGAGAAACACAGGAGTCTTTACTCCTCCTCCCCACCTCTTCCAACAAAACAGTTGCTCATTTATTCTCTGATTATAACCCTGAGACATGTATAAGACTAATGGGAGATTTCAGCAGGCTGGAGAAAGCACAGCAATAAGAAGGTGCTTGACAGAAAATCACCACAGAGGATGGGATATGTTACAATGCAGAAACCCAAGCAGAAAAATCACTCCCTCTGTTTATTTGTTTATTTATTTTTCATTCTGACCAAGTAACAATGAGATTGGATGGTCCCAGACTTTGGGGGGTCTTTCTGCAAAGTATTGGCTGTGCGAGTATCTGGGTCTTGGCAGCAAGCATTTAATTTGCTTTCCCCTGTGTTTTGGTTCTTTGCAGGGTTGTCAGACAGAGTGCCTAGCTGGAGGATGTACAGGGGGAGCCACGAAGCAAGTGACTGAATCTTTCAAGGTAAGTTCCTTAGAAAAGGACGTGTGCCTGTGACATGTTGGTATAGACTAGTGACTCTCAACCCAGGTGGCAAGATCTTTTGAAGAGTGCTGCAGGTAGCATGAATCATAGAAGGTTAGGGTTGGAAGGGACCTCAGGAGGTCATCTAGTCCAACCCCCTGCTCAAAGCAGGACCATCCCCAACTAGATCATCTTAACCGAAGCTTTGTCTAACCGGGTTTTGAAAATCCTCAAGGATGGAGTTTCCACCACCTCTCTGGGTAACCTGTTTCAGTGCTTCACTACCTTCCTAGTGAGAGAAGTTTTCCTAATATCCAACCTAAAACTCCTGTGCTGCAACTTGAGACCATTGCTCCTTGTTCTGTAATCTGCCGCCACTGAGAACAGTTTAGCTCCATCCTCTTTTGAACCCCCCTTCAGGTAGTTGAAGACCACTATTAAGTCTCCTCTCTCCTCTGAGGAGCTAAGCAAGGTGTGAGGGGGATCAGCAGGTAAGGACAGGATCAGGCTCCAGGTATGAAGAAATCAACAGATAAGGGTTGGTGTGAGGAGATCAGCTGGTGATAGGAGGATCAGGTTCGACGGGTGAGGGGATCAGCAGGTGAGGGCAGGATGAGGCTCTCCCTACCTGGCCACTCCCCTGCTCATACTGCTTGGCTCCTCTGCAAGGAGGTAAGTACTGTAATCATAAGAAGATGTAGAATTTTGAAAAAGGGGGTGCAGATGGTGACGTGAATCGTCATATATGAAACACATATTTTCTCTGGTTAGTAAAGCTTCTAGTTCATTTTTAATATACCAGGGAGCCTACAGCTGTACTGAAGCAAAAACAAATATAACTTTGTTAGAATGAGTTAAAAACATTCCACAGGGCTATGAAATAGGAGCTTCATTTCCAGGAGTAGCTAACAGGCAGCAGAATTGCAGAACAAAGGAGGGCTTGATTGGTGGAATATCAAGATCATTAAAAAGAACAGAGGGCCCTTAACATCTGTGGGATGAAGAGTTTAGAAGGGATCAGGTAGATCATAATGAGCCATGGAATCAATCGACTTTCTCTGCACTGTCTGACTAGAAATGCTGCTGCTGCCACCAATCAGTTGGTTTTAAACTTTGGGTGGACTAGGAATCAAAGTGGGGGTTGCAAATGTACCAGTCCACCCCCACTGGATCTGCCCCTGGTTCTAGTAAATAATATGTTGTGTTTTGTTTTTTTTAATGGAGTGTCACTGAATTCATAAAATTTATGGAAGGGGCCTCGAGTCTAAGAAGATTGAGAACCACTGGTATAGACAATCCCCTTAAAATACTGATGATCATTATGCATGAATTTGGATTCATTGTCTTGTATTAACATCATAACCCCAGACATACAACATAAGTTTTACATTTTTTCATAATACATTCTGTACACATGAACTTGGGGAGACATTAGGGTATAATGAAATTTAATCAATATTTTTTCTTATTATATCAAATACATATCCATTAATTCTTTAAAAATCCATTTTTATATTATGTAATGACTAGCTATATCATCATGTCCATATGTAATGCAATACAGTCTAAGTTTGATTCTTCCTCCAGAGAGAAACTGTCTTATATTCTATATATAATTATCAATGTATTTGTTAAGTTATGGCTATGTGCTTGCTATCTGGGAACTTGCCATTTTCAGCTGGTTTCAAATGTGAAGAATCAAAGATACAGGCAACCTTAATTCCATGGCTCTAGTGAGCTCAACATATTCAGCAACCAAACAGTACTACAATAATAATTAGTGCTGATGAGCTTCCAGGAGTTAATGTCAGGGAGTGCCATCTTTTAATTGTTTTAAATTCTAAATTTATTATCTCTCTTTCCCCTTTTCTCAGTAAAAATGTATTGCTGATAAATAAAAGCAGTGTTAATCAGTATATATGTTACCTTCTATTGTTTCTAGATAGTTTTGCTAGGTAATTGGAGCACAGCAGTGGTGCCACAAAACCAGTTATGCTATTCTTCGTTCTTTTTTTACTCTTCCTTCTGACCTCATTTCTACGTATTCTTTGTCTTGTCTGCACTCTCTTCCCTTTCTTCCTTTTCTCACATCTTTGTACCTTTTTCCCCTTTCTCTCTCTCTCCCCCCGCCTCTCTCTCAGTTTTACATTCACATACTTTAAAAAGCACCATCTAACTTCCACAAATGTTTTAAAATATTTTCCTAAAGTAGAAATGTTCTGTATTTTTTTTTTGGCATTTCATTTCCTGTTATTGCTGGCTACCACCACAAAGGGAATGAAATTATAATGAATCCTTTTGTAATCATCTTGCTCTTCCTGATTTTTGCATGGTGTGTTAATCCAGTGCGCATTTCCAAATTGTGCCTAACTAGTTGTTGTTTCCCTCCTAGCTGTCAGTCAGCAATTATACATAAATACTGACTCAAAATTATGATTTAGGGTGACTCTTCAGCTCAAGGTTCTTTCCTGGAAAACACTATTTTAAAAAATAGGGCATAAATATCCAGTTATAAACCTCTATGATAGATATGGAGCTCCATTGACTCATCTGCATTAGTAGATTAGGTAGGTCTCATTAGTTTCACTCTGTTTGGGGTGGGGGGGAAGAAATCTAAAAGGCAGTGGATCTTCCTGTCTGCATATGTTAACACAAACATCTGTTGAAACAATGCGTTATAGCTTGCCAAACTTCCCTATGCTATTTCTCCTCTCATGTTGAAACTTCTGGCAGTTACCAAAAGAAGGGTGAACAGTACCAGAGGGCCAGTGTGTTCTCATTATTTTGGGGCCACAGGCAGACTGGGTATAAATCAGAGCAGCCCTAAGGATGCTTTAAATTACACAGGCAGTCAGACAGGTCTCCATCAGGCTCTGAATGCTGGGAGGCACAAAGCTAGCTTAATGCTGCTTTCTTTCCTTTCCCTTTCATTTCCTTCCATTCTCGTATTTCAGCTGGAATGCGGAATTGTGGCCCAAGCCCGTATCTGAGGCAAGGGAGTGCTAGCTAGAGGGACAAATGGCCATGAAGGCTCAAACCTTAAAAAACCCAGCCACTCAGACTGCTGTCTGATTTGTAAATCTATTCCTGCCTTACGGCTGTGTCACTTAAGAATAAATGTAAGCCCCAGAGAAGGGTACACTTTTAGACAATATTATATTATATTTGTCAGTATTGCATGGGGATATTGCCTGTCACACTGTGCAGAATAAAAACAGAAAACTCCAAACCAAACCAAAGCACTTTGTGACTGGTCGTGGAAGCAAACAGCAACATTGTGACTTCAGAAACAATGAGTAATAATAAAGGAATTGTGAACAGGGAAGCTGATTATATTAGAGAAAGCAGCTGTTTATGCACTAGTAATCCAAGATTTTCAGAATGGAAAGAAAAACAGAAAAAGGGGTAATAGTGTTTAACTTAAAATGCATTGTGTGATATCCACTGCATAATGACAGTCATCCTCTTGAACCACCATTTATTTTTAAAATTTAGTTTTAAAATCCTGGGTTAAACTCCAGTGAGAGATTTTTGATTTTTTTTTTTTCTCTGGCACAAAGCTTGCAAAACATCCCATTGTGGACTGGTGTGAAGTGCACCTAATGAACCCAGTGGCCTGCCAAGTCCTTTGGCTACCTGTTCTTTGTTGTCAGATTTCAGTGGCAGTAGACTAAATCCTGCATTTCTAAACTCCCATTTATTGTTAATAAATAGCTTTTATATATGATCCATTTTTTCACGATCAGCAAGCTAAGCCTTTGTTCTCAAAATGCTATATTTTGTACTATCAGCCTTAGATTTACAGTTAATCTATTACGATTGATCAAGGTAGAGATGGTGTACTTTGTGATTCCAGGGTTTGTACTTCTCGTGCCTGAACTGAATTAGTTCTGCATATAAAGGATTTCATTCTACAGAGTGGTGTCAACCCAGCAACCCTTTCCACAATAAAATGTTTTTGCATTTTTTCAAGGGGTTCTGAATGAAGGTAGCTTCAAAACAAGAAACTAACAGTATTTTTGCAGCTTTTTTTATATCAGCAGAATCAAGCTTCCAGTTTTGGATTTAAAAGAATAAAATACATAAAAAAAGCAGGGAACAATTATTGAAATTGCAACTGCAAAAGCTTCATACAAAAACAGATATAGCCAAATATTCTGACATGAAGTGACGCCATGCTATCATAACATGATTGTGATTTAATGCTTCTTAGAGTTTGTGGTTCCTTTTTTTTTTTTTAAGTTAGTTATGGAAAATGTGCATTTAATTTGTCTATGTTTCTTTTTTTTTCCTCCTCTCTCATGATATAACTGTAGGGTAGAGTTTATGCTGCTTATGTGTCCCAACTGTTTCATCCCATAGGGTGCGTCTACAATGCAAAGTGAAATTAATGTGAAGCAATAAACTCCAGTGCTCATTGTACTGGAGTTTATTGCTCCCAGGTGCTCTGTTTACATGTGCATCTGGGACTGCCGCACATTGAGCCCATTCAGAGCAGTCCTTGGCTGGCAGGCTGACCCCCTGGGCCCACTGCCAGTCAGGGCTGTTCCAACCCAGCTCAACGTGCTGCAGAGGGTTTGGCTGGGGCACAAAGGTGCTCTAGTGAGGGGCCAGCTGGCAAGAAGCCTCCACACTGAAGCACTCTTGTGCCCCAGCCAGCCCTGTCAGCATCTACATGTTCATTGCTGCGGAGTAAAGTACTCCACTTCAGGATTGTACTTGTATTAGTTTACTCCAGCCTAATAGCACCACGCATGTAGATGGTGACATTTTATTGCAGAGCTAATTGGGCGGTAAATGTCTCATCTAGGCATGCCCATACTTTATCATATTTAGCCATAAACATCCTGGCTTTGTAATACTTTGTTTCGGTATAATTATAGTATCTCTGATTCTCATTTCTAACTTCGAAATTACTGAAACTTATTCTGAATCTTAACTCTGTCTTTCTTTCTTTTTGAACCCTAACCTAACTCTACATTTCCCCCCCCTTAAGTCATAGTATGTCTTTGAGGGGGGTTTTTTAGTTAAAAATTTCTTACTTAAACATTTAAACAAATTCAAAATAACTACCTATTTCTATCTTATGCACTATTTTACTTAATTAAAAATGAGTATAGCTAATTCTACCTTTACATTTAGAGAGACCCTGTACACCAGAGTAATGCAAAACTGTCAAAAAACATTGTCTAGGTAAGCTGGATTTACATTGCATTTTACATTGCAGTTCCAGAACAAGGCAAATCCAGTTTATTGGGGAATTTGGTCCTTATTCTACAACTGAGTTGTTGGTTTGGGGAATTATGTTGGTGAACCAGCATTGTGTAAAGAGGGGTGCAAGAATGAAAAGTGCATTTTAAAGCATCTCTGCACTTGAAAGGCATCCTATGATTTTATGTAATGACATCTAATATATACACATGTACTGTCCAGATGCCCAAGAGCCCAAATCATGGATCCATACCTCATGGTGCTAGGTGGTCTACAAACACAGAAGCAAAAGACAATCTGTGCATTGTGTATAACCATCTGTAGATGCTTGTACACAG
The DNA here is from genome assembly GCF_000455745.1 of Alligator sinensis. Classification (NCBI taxonomy): domain Eukaryota; kingdom Metazoa; phylum Chordata; order Crocodylia; family Alligatoridae; genus Alligator; species Alligator sinensis. Next base: position 430,446 of record NW_005842809.1, on the reverse strand, counting down.
TTATTACAGAACATATGACTGTTAAATCTAAAATAACTTGTTCCACTTTCAGATTAAGTGACTCACAAGTGCAGGTGTTTGCGGTCAGTGTTAAAACAGTGTAACTAATATTTCATACTCTAGTTTCCTTTTCCAAATTATTTTCACACAGTCATCACTGTTTCCTGTATTACGAGTTTTAGCTTGCAACAGTTCAGCACACAGATCCCCAAATCAAGTAACTGTTCACTTATTTCTATTAACTGCTTGGTATAATGGAAAACATGCTATGCTATTTCTCTCATCTTATCCTTAAAATTGCCATTTTTTCTGGCAGATAATGTAGAAGAGGTTAAAAGTTACAATGCATTGTAGTTTACAGTTAAGGACTCTGTAGGTATACATCTTAACTAGGTATGTTTATTATGCTTACAAACTACAGAAGAGCACAGAGGACACCCGCTGCTACAGCTTCACCCTGCAGTGGCAGGGGAGAAGCCCCCGCCCCCCACCCGGGGGGGGCGGGGGAAAGCCCCCTGCCGCTGAATGCGGCCAAAGCCCCATTTTCACAGGCCACAGGCCAGATCCAGTGGCTTAATGGGCTGGATCTGGCCCATGGGTTCTAGTTGCTAACCCCTGATTTACTGAAGTCATGGCTCATGTCTGGGACATGAGATTCTATTTCTGCCTTTACCACATTCCAGATGAGTGTTTTTTCTAGGCCAAGTAGACCAAAAAATGTCAGCCTTGTTTGCCTGAAGTTAGGCACGTAAACCAGCTCCTTTGAAAATCAGGCTACTGCTCTCCCAAATATGAATGCATGTGTCTTAACGTTAAATCTGTTTGGAATTTTTAACCCAGAGTCCTTCGTGCCTCAGTTTCATGAGTATAAAATTGGTATATTGATTCTTGTTGAGGGGTTCAGATTAAAGAAATATATGTAAGCCAGGCTTTAAATTTTTCAGTTCATATGAGGACTATTCAGCTCCTTTCAATGATTTATCTGAGGACTTTAAATGTATTGTACCGTATATTTTTCAACATTCCAGTTTGCGTTTCACAAGCCAATGTAAGCACTCAGTTTGTGTTAGGATCAAACTTCCTTCTAGTCAAACGCTTTCTAAAATTAGAACATGGTGTTTATGCTACATTGCAACAGTACAGCAGTCATAAGATAAAGAACTACACAGCATTAGAAATTGCATTGATCAGCAAGCCTAGCTGGCAAATCAGCTTTTAAGAGAAGACTTTAGACATGAGTTGTTAATTGTCAATTTTGTCATTTAACTAATTAAATACTCCATTGGGAAAAATCCTTTAAAATATATGTGTGTGTGTGTGTGTGTGTGTGTGTGTGTGTGTGTGTGTGTGGTTTGCACCCAGATTTAAAATAAATATTAGTCATATATTGGGTCAGACATGGGCCTCTTGGCATGGTTATATCTGAAAGCAAACGTTGCTCAGTTACATTTGCAAATGAATAATTCCACCCAAACATAATGCGATATTTTTTAAAATACTTTTCACATCTGATAGAGGTAGTGTTTGTTTGTTTTCAAAGCAAAGCTTATTCTTTTGCCCAAGCATTTTTTGACTGTGGGCATTCACTAGGAAGCCTTTTTTACATGGGGTTGGGCTATTACGGAGTATGAGTTTCTGCTGTTCTTGGCACTCTGTAGGTAGTCGTTTCCTCTTTGGATACAGCTTGGGTATGAATGTATTGCAATCAGGAAGTGTGATTACATAAAAAGTAGTTTGGGGAGATATTTGACTTGAGTAACTAACGCTCACTATGAAGACTTATCAGTATGGACATCACTACAGATAAAAAAACCTGGATATGTATTCACGTTCTACAGTGGGCTTGCGCAGTTCATACTGAAGTCTGCACAGCCACAGTGTCACTGCTTTTGCTACTTGAGCTTGACATTAAAACTAGCACATGAATGCCTGTATGTAATGAAATCATATCTGCTGATGGCAGCGTAGACACACCTCATGAGCAGAAGGCCTAGCAATGCACACATAGATACAAGTAGTTAAGATGCTCAAATATATTGTTGCATGATAAATATATTGTTGCATGGTTCCTTTCAGTTTCTAGTCAGATATTTGTTCAGCTACTTAGTGTATAATTTTAAAAACTTCTAATACTTCTATTACAACAGTTTTAATGGTAAGATATAGACACCTGCTGAATAATCTTGCATTCAAAAGCTTATCTAACTTTATTCCAACATGCAGTTGGTCCAGTAAAAGATATTGCCCCCCAAAAATCCTTGCATCTTACATATTCCTGAGCCATCATGGCTACAACATCACTCTAACACAACCAACTTTAATATGTGGGTGGGCAATGAGTGCCTTGCAATGGTGGTTTGACCAGCGCAGGGCCCCTGGGATGAGGGCAGCAGGGCAGGGAGCCCTGAGCCCTGCATCTGCCCTTGCTCCACACACACATCTGGGGGGGGGTATGTGCCCTGCCCCCATGTCAGCCCCAGCCACCTCCTTTCTCCCACCCTGGCCCCTGGACAAGCCTTCTGTGGCTCCATCCCAATCCCTGCCCCAGACCTGGGCTTCATGTACTGCTTTAGCTGAGCAGATCCCCAGCTGCAGCCACATTCCTTCTCTCACCATAGGGACCTCAGTCTATCCCCCTTCACTCCCTCTATGCCCCGCCTGCTCCATAAGGAGCTGTTCTTCATGCTGCCTCGCTTTCTTGCCGGCCCTATGCATGTGTGCGGACACACACGTGCAAGTGACACCTTCTTTGTCCTGCTTTCAGCAGCCCCTTCTAGGCTGGAACACTGCCAGCCTGCAATGGAAACCTGCTGTTTCCCAATCCCTGCACGATGCTGTGAATCTGGGACAAATGCTGTCCTGGAGTCATGCAGCCCAGAACCAGGACTTTAGGTTCCCATTCCAAGACTTTCCCACCCAATTAGGGATGGGTGGTCACCTTACTCACCACCTTGACCCAGTCTTGCACTTAGGGCTTGGACCTGATGCTGTCCCAGCCCTGCATGCCTGATCTAGCATGCAGGGCCATGCTGTCTGGCCCATCAGGCTCCCCACAAGTCCAGAAATTTGGTAGAAGGGGAGCAGCAATTAATGCTGCCACCACTTCCTCAAGGATGTTTGCTGACCTGTAGGGAGCCTGGCAGGCTGGATGACATGGCTTTGCAGGCTGGATTTTACTCACAAGATGAGTGTTGAGCACCCCTGGACTAGAGGATAGAACTGAGAAGCAGACCACTGAGACCGTATCTAGCTGTGGGAGAATACAAGTAACTTCCTTTGAAGGCAGTGGGAATTCTGCACAGTTAGCGGGCATAGAAGCCAACAGTTCTACTTTTATGTCTGTTATACCTTGAGGCCCTGACTTGACTTTTTGAGCATTACCTAAGTACAAGCAGTAAAAAAGAATTAATTCAAGGTCACACAGTAAGGATGTAGAATTACTTTACCCATGAGTTTGTTGGTTTATTTGTGTCTTCCCTACAAATTGTTGAGAAGCTTAATATTTATATGATGTTTTGAAGGTCTGCGGTGAAACCTGCTGAATACGTGAATATCTTCAGGTGTGACCATGCTCCCCCCATAAGTCTGCAAACTTGGTGCAAATCATTGATAAAGATGTTGGAAAGCATGGACCCCTGAGGGACACTACTGGCCACTTCTCACCAGGACAACACAGATCTGTTCATAAGAACCCTCTTGGTCCTACCTCGCGTCCAGTTTCCTACCCACTTAACCATTGAGCAGTTAAGCCCACAATCTTCCAATTTTCCCATGAGAAGATCATGGAATACTAGATCAAAGGCCTTCTGGAAGTCTAGGTATATAATGTCGACCTCCTCTCTCTTGTCCAGGTGGCGAGATACCTGGTCATAGAAGGAGATGAGATCGATAAGACAAGACCCACCTGCAACAAAGCCATGCTGGCTGTCATTCAGAACCCTACCCTCTGCAAGCGTGTCACACACAGACTCCTTGATTAATTTTTCTAGGATTTTCCTTGGGATAGAAGTTAGGTTGATTGGTCTATAGTTGCCCAGGTCCTTCCTCTTCCCCTTCTTGAAGATGGACACAATATTGGCCCTCTTCCAATCCTTGGGGATCTCCCCTGAGTGCCATGAGTTTTGGAAAGCAACCTGTTTAAATTTGTTGATGATACCAAAATTTGGGGTGAGGTGGGCACGCTAGGAGGGAGGGAAAGACTGCAGCAAGACCTGGATAGGTTGCAGGGGTGGGCTAACAAAAACAGGATGCGTTTCAATACTGACAAGTGCAGGGTGCTGCACTTGGGCAGTAGTAACCGGCAGCACACTTATAAGATGGGAAACTCCCTTCTTGAGAGCATGGAGGCAGAAAGGGATTTTGGAGTCATTATTGACTCGAAGATGAATGTGGGCCGACAGTGTGAGGTCATGGTCGGCAAGGCTAACTGGACCTTATTGTGCCTCCACAGGTGTATCTCAAGTAGGGCCGAGGAGGTGATCCTCCCCCTCTACGCGACACTGGTCAGGCCACAGCTGGAATACTGTGTCCAGTTCTGGGCACCCCACTTCAAGAGGGATGTGGACAACATTGAGAGGGTCCAGAGGAGGGCCACCCGCATGATCCAGGGACAGCAGGGCAGACCCTACAATGAGAGGCTACAGGACCTGAACCTGTTCAGCCTTCACAAGAGAAGGCTGAGGGGGGACCTTGTGACCGTCTATAAACTCACTAGGGGGGACCAGAAGGGTTTGGGGGAGACCTTGTTTCCCCTAGCGCCCCCCGGGATAACAAGGAATAATGGCCACAAGTTGTTGGAGAGTAGGTTTAGATTAGACATGCATAAGAACTACTTCACAGTTAGGGCGGCTAGGATCTGGAACCAAGTTCCAAGGGAAGTGGTGCTGGCTCCTACCCTGGAGGTCTTTAAGAAGAAGCTTGATGCCTACCTGGCTGGGGTCATTTGAGCCCAGTTTTCCTCCTGCCCAGGCCAGAGGGTCGGACTTGAAGATCTACAAGGTCCCTTCCGACCCTACTTCTATGATTCTATGGAAAAGTTTCGCCAGGGGTCACACGATGACCTTGGGTGCTCCTTCAGTACTCTCCAGTGGAGTTTATCCGATCCTGCTGACTTATAAATGTCTAGTTTTTTCTAGTTGGCCACGTACCAGCTCAGCATCAACAGTAGGAAGGTGGTCATTCCCACCATGCCCCCTGTTAGCCTTATCTAGCATGTTTTTCCCCTTGGTCTGGTGAAATACTGAAGCAGAGTGGGCATTCGGGAGTTCAGTTTTTTTCCTGAGTGTTGGTTACCAGCTGACCTGAGGTGTTAAGCAGGGGCTCCATGCTTCCATTTGTTTTCCGTCTGCTTCCTACATACCTAAAGAAGGACTTCTTATTGGCCTTGATTCCCGTTGCTAACTTAAATTCAGTCGCCACCTTAGTTTTCCTAATCTTCTCCCTACATGTGTGACCACTGTTGTATAGTCATCATTGAGGACTGTTCCAAGCTTCTATTGTGTGTATGCTTTTTTTTTCTTTTTCAAGAGGACCATGATATCTGTATTAAGCCAAGAGGGCTTGCCAGCCCTTCTGCTACTTTTCCTCTGCACGGGAATGGTTTTCTTTCATGCTTTGAGGATGGTGTCCTTGAGGAACGACCACTGTTTTGTGCACTCCGTTCACCTTCAGTCCTTGGTCCCGCATCGCCTTCCCTACTATTAACCTGAGCCTGTTGAAATTTGCGTTTTTGAAGTCCAGGACTTCAATCCTGCTGTCTGATTTGTCTGCCTTGCGGCGGACAGTGAATGTAATGATCTCGTGGTCACTGTTACCCAGGCTACCCTCAATATTCAAGTCACTCACCAAATCATCTCCTTTGACCAAAACCAAGTCTAGGAGAGCATTGCCTCTGGTCAGCCCTTGCACTTCCTGGCTCAGATAGAGCTCTTCAGTACAGGTTAAGAAGCTATGTGACTGACCCAATTTAGCCAAGTGTTCCTCCCAATCTATGTCTGGGTAATTGAAGTCACCCATGATGACTATGTCCCTTGCATGTGCGACCTCTGTCAGTTCTCGAGAGAACTCCAAATTGAGCTCTTTCCCCTGGTTTGGTGGCCTGTAGTAAACTGTAGGTGTTTATTACAGGCCACCTCCTCAGTCTGAGTGGAGATTTCCTCCATTGCACCAAAGTCAGTATAGTTGATCTTAGAAAAAAGGGTTACTCAATATGAGGAAAGGTGTAGAACATGACCCTTAATGAAGTTTCTATCAGTGGTTCTTAGCTTTCTTGCACCCCTTGTTAGATTCAAGGCATCCTTCCTTAGACTTAAGGCACCTTTGGAAAATGCCATCTCTTAGCTTTCACTTATTTTTTTTGACAATGGGAAATAATATAGTAATTCTTCCTTTGCAAATAACTCCAGAAAGGTCATGGGTTTACGCTGTGATTAATGTGTAGGTTTGCACGCCTAACTATGCTCATATTGTGCAACATCCTTGGTTGAGAATCACTGTTCTAGATACATGTGCTAATTAAGGGATCTTCTTTTTTTGGTTTGGTGTGCTGAACAGTATCTCAGTGTTAATTACTGTCCCTGTGTGCTTTCCATTGAAAGGACAAGTGCACAGTAATTGGATAAACAACTGATTTGTTATCAGCTTCTCCTCTATCCCATGGGTAATGAAGGAATTAGCGAGTGTCATAGCTGAACCACTAGCAAGGATATATGAGCACTCATGGTGCTCAGGTCAGGTCCCTGAGGATTGGAAGAGGGCCAGTGTTGTCTCAATCTTTAAGAAGGGGAGGAAGGAGAATCTGGGGAATTATAGACCGGTCAGCCTTACCTCTATCCCAGGGAAAATCCTAGAAAAGAGTATCAAGGAACATATCTGTGGGAACCCTCTGGCTAATGTGATGCGGAGGGGTAACCAACATGGATTTATAGCAGGCAGGTCCTGCCTGACTAACCTAGTTTCTTTTTATGACAAGGCCACCAGATGTTTAGATGCAGGAGTCAAGGTGGATGTTATCTATCTGGACTTCAAGAAGGCCTTTGACACGGTATCTCATACCATCCTTATTAATAAACTGAGGAGATTTGCCTTGGATGATTATACGGTAGACTAGGTAGCAAACTGGCTCAGGGGTCGCACTCAGAGGGTGGTGGTGGATGGGTCAGTGTCACCCTAGAAAGATGTGTGCAGTGGAGTCCCTTGGGGCTCACTTCTGGGGCCAGTGCTGTTCAACATCTTCATCAGGGGTGGGGAGCACCCTGTCCAAATTTGCAGATGACACAAAAATATGGGGTGGAGCTAACACCCTGGAGACGAGGAACTAGATCCAGGCTGACCTCAACAGGTTGGGGAAGTGGGCAGAGAGCAACAGGATGCAATTCAATAAGGACAAGTGCAAGGTGCTACAGCTAGGGGGAAAATACTGCCATCATACCTATAGGCTGGTGGGGGCGACCTTCTCAGCACCACTGTGGCAGAAAGAGATCTTGGAGTCGATGTTGACCCCAGGATGAACATGAGTCATCAATGTGATGAAGTAGTCATTCGTAGGTGCTTCACAAACAGGTCCAGGGACATGATTCTCCCTCTCTACACAGCACCGGTCAGGTGGCAGCTGGAATACTGTGTCCAGTTCTGGATGCCACAGTTCAAGTGGGATGCAGACAACCTGGAGAGGGTCCTAAGAAGAGCCACTCATCTGATGGGAGGCCTGCAGGGAAGGCCCTACGAGGAAAGACTAAGAGACCTTAACTTCTTCAGCCTCCAAGAGAAGGCTGAGAGGAGACCTTGTGGCGGCATACAAATCTATAAGGAAAGAGCAACACGAAGTAGGCGATGATCTGTTAACCAGGGAACCCCCTGGAACAACAAGGAACGATGGCCATAAGCTATTGGAGAGTAGGTTTAGACTGGACATTAGAAAAAAGTTCTTCACAGTCAGGGTTGCCAGGATCTGGAATGGGCTTCCAAGGGAGGTGGTGCTTACCCAATCCTTGGGAGTCTTTAAGAGGAGACTGGACAGGCACCTAGCTGGGATCATGTGATCCCAGGTTTGGTGACCCTTTTCTTGCCTGCTAGGGATAGAGGGTTGGACTGGATGGCCCACTGAGGTCTCTTCCGACCCTAGAATCTGTAAGTCTGTCAAGGGTGGTCAGTGCTTCCTAAATGCCAGGGAATGGCAGCTGTTTGTGGATGCAAAGTGGTGTTATGCAGGTACTGGCAGCCCAAGAATGTCTAGCTATCTTTTGCCTACCACAGATGCAGCTTTTTTGATTCTTCTAGGCTCCCCTCTATTTCTTGCATATTTTTAGCATATCTCACGGGCTGATAAATGTGTTTGCAAGGAATCTTGACAAACAGTTGAGCATATCTCTCCCTACCTCTCCATCTACCCAAGTTATGTGGCCCTTAACATGTAGTATCTGTGTGCCATGACCATTTCTCTCTCAATCTCCTATTTCCTTATCATTCTGCCATTTTTCAGCTTTGCTGCCTGCCAGATCCACGAATTAGAAGCAGCACTGTGAAATGCTTAGAGCATTAATTAACAAAAAACACCACTATACATTGTCACCTATATTAGCAGTATGAACAGAGGATTCCCTTTCCCAGTCAAAATAGTAGGTTCCCCTTATCAGAGTTGGGGGTTACTGGCAGAGTAGATGGATGTGGAAATTTACACTGCTATTTTCATGTGTTGTTCTTTTTTTGTGGACAAACAGGAGGTTTAAGTTTTCAGTGTGGTCCACTAGGTACCTTTTACAGCTTTATTACTGTACACTTTTTCTTCCACCACTGTAGTATCTAGACAGCACAATAAGGTGCCTATACATGAGCACGGAGGCTGCTCCAACATGCTGTAATTGCAGCACTTCCGAACAGCCTCGGTTAATCCAGTCTGCTAGAGCGTGGTAATTACCGTGCTTCAGCCAGCCTCTGCATCTCATGTATCATGTCCCCACACTTCAAAATGGTAGTGGGGCACCTTATCTAAAGCTTTTATCATGTAGAACGAGCTACATGAGACACTTAGGATGCTTTAAATAGAGCAGCTCAGAGAGCGCTCTAATTAAAGAATGCCTCCCCACCCCTGGGCCCTAACCCCCAACCCTGGAGCGCCCATAGTGTTTGACTGCCAGCCAGGGAAGAAAAGTAAAAGTGCACCAATACATTGGTCCCATATATCAGCACTGATGAAAGGAAAATTGGCATTATTGGCAATCGGCTTTTTTTGGCTGATGTGCCCGATTAATGTCACCAATAAATGCTGCGTACATGCAAGTGACCAGGAGTGCAGCCCAGCAGCATCCAGAACAGCGTCCAGCTGGTAAGTCTGTTGTGGGGGAAGCAGACAGAGGCTCCTGTGGTGAGGGAGGGATTAAGGCTGGCACTGGGCCTGGGGAAGGAGAAGGCTCTGCACGTCCAGGGTGGAACATGGGATGGAGCCATGATGGCTAATCTGGGGGACACCAGGGGGGGCTCCCGCTGCTGCTGCATGCACCCTGGGAGGGCATGGCGGGGCATGTCCCTACTGGGTCTTCCTTGCAGGGTGAGGGCAGGCTGCTGCTCTGGGCTGGGGCTGGGGTGGTGCTGGGCTCTTCCTGGTGGGAGGGTTAGGCTGGGGTTGTGCTTGGGGTAGGCGGCGGCAGCTCTTGGAGAAGGGCGCGGGGGGGGGTGTTGCCCCCCCCCCCCCCCCCCCCTAAATTCACCATAGCAGTGCCGCTACCCTCCTCAAGTGCAGCCCCGGCTCAGCCCCCACACTATGAAGAGCCCAGCTCTGCCCCAGGCCTCAGCCCACAGTGGCCGCCCGCCCTTGCCCCATGTGCAGATCCGGAGGGCTCATGCTCCCCCATACCCTCCTGGGGTGTATGCAGCAGCAGGAGCTCCCCCCTCCTTCCCCCCCAGCCCTGCCAGACGAGCTGCAACTCTGTGCCCCACTCTGCCCCGCCCTGGCTGTGTAGCGCATGACCCAGCCCCATTCCCTCCCTCCACAATGTAGGGGCCTCTTTGCCTCCCCCATTGCTCCTTGCCCCACAACAGACATACCAGCTGGATGCTGTTCTCCAAGCTGCTGGGCCACATATTGGCAATCAGTTTGGTATTGGCTGATATGGCTCGTTAAAAATCAGCAATCAGTATCAGCCTAAAAAAATCTCTGTCAGTGCACCCCTAAAGAAAACAAATGGGAGAACAGAAGGGAAGTAGAAGGGTACAGGTATAGGCTAGAAGGTTTGAGAGAAGTCCAGGAAGAAGCTTTAGGAAAGAGGGGGCAGAACTAATGGTAAGAGTGGACAGTACTAATGGTCAAAAATAAAAATATTTTTAAATGTTTCCTCTTGAAGTTTTCATATCAGGGACAATGAGAGTGATTAAAGCTGCCTTTTGCCTGCCTCTGTTGATAAAGCCATGATTTTGCCACAGCAGGTGCAGAATTCATGGAAAACATCCATTTGAATAAACTCCATGACATTTTGCAAATAGATGAAAAATGCGTGTAATTTTTTGAGTGTAGAATTACATGTCAATGTCAAGTGCTGACAGCCAGTCAAATCAGTGGGTGTCTCGCACAGGAAAGCATGCATCGCTTTGCTGTTATACGCCTGCATATGTTGTTTAGCCAGTGAGATTTGTAGGTGAGCAAGAAAGTGGTCTTATTTCTCTCAGCTGAGAAATTAAAAGAATCCAAGGGAGATATTTCACGAATGTGGTGGTTTGACTCTTTGTACAGCATGTAATGTTTTGTGGATTTCAAATGAAAAGCAAGCTGTGACAGGCTCCTTGAAAGTGCCTTGTGGAAATAGGAAGTCCCAGAAGTTCAATCTACAGAAGGTTAGACAGAGTACAAATAGCAGTGACTGAAAGAACAAACGCATGGTAGAACAGAAGTTTACCAACTTAGAGAGACTTTTTGCGCTGTTAGTATTCCACTTCTTGCCATAGGGAACCCAACTATGAAAAGCAATTTGGAAAGCTCTTTGAAAAATGTTAGTGTCAAGCGTCATTTGGATCAATTACAAAATATGTATTTACCAAAGCAATTTGAAAGTCACATACATGACCTGAAAAAACAATTGAAAGATTGTCTGGGGCTTATTCCTGTTGAGAGAACAGATGCTGAAGGCTGCTCTGTGCTAAATATTGAAGTGGCCCTGTTGACCTTCCCAATGAATAGGAAAGGAGAGTTTGGAACTTAAATGCACTCTGTTAGAAGAAGCTTGTTTAGAAACCATGAACTTCAGGATGGTGAGTCAGGCAGTGGTAGTAGTGCTTCAGAAAAATGAGGCCTTTTGATAAAGCAACTACTTTTGCTGAGAGTGTTGTATATATGTAGTCCAGAGGGGTTTAAAATGTATTGTAAAACACGTTTGTCTTCCTAACGTAAAGTATACGCACTGTAATCCATAACTGATATACGCAAGCACGTGGGCACATTTACGTTGTGTGTCACGGGCACATTGGCGTTCCATAAACCTTCTGGAATAGATTAAAATAGAGTTGGCAACCCTAGGTGCAGGTGGATAACCAAGGATCAACTGCAGAGAAGTAAGTAGCCTAAGAGAAAAGAGGAGCTACAGAGCTTCAGGTAGGTATCTAGGGTAAGATGCCGCTTCCAGGAAGGTAGCAAACAGTAGGTGAAGGCCAGCTGGGCAGATTGCAGCACATCAGAATAGGCTGAGTATGGCTTGGGGACCCCCCTAAAGCCATAATAGCTCTTGCAAGGGCCAGGGGACCAGTGGGCTGAGGGGATGGAAGTCTAATGGGTGTAGGTTGAAGCAGCCCTGCTAGGGCCAGGGGCCAGCAGGCTGCAGGAGCTGATGTTACGATAGCCAGAGGACCTGGTTAACGGAGTCTGAGGAGAGGTAGGCAATTATTTCCGCTGGAGGACCGCTTAATGAGTTTTGGTGAGTTGTCAAGGGCTGCAAGCAGGGCCGTCCCTGGGGGGTGCAAATCGGGGTGACTGCCCTGGTCCATACGCTTTAGGGGGTTCTGCGGAGCTGGGCAGAGCGGCGGTTCTGCGTCCAGCTGCTCGCTCCACACAGAGCTGGGCGGAGCAGCTGCTTCACATCCAGCCACTTGCTCCCCACCACCACCACCGCTGATGGCAGCAGCAGCTTCTTCGGGGCTGGGGCGCATGGGTTCGAAGCGGGGGCACGGCTCCACATGGGCTGATTTGCCCTGGGCCCCGCACCCTGCTCAGGTCGGCTCTGACTGCATGGGTAGCCCTGCCCCTTGACAGGTGCCCCACCCCCTGGTTACCATCTTGGGGTCAGAAGTCTTGCCTCTAACCCCTGAGCTTTGCCACCAGAAGTCCCTCCCCTTGCCCCAGAAGTACTCCTTTGGGAGGGGGTTGTTATCTGAATCAGAAAAAAAATATCATATACTAAAAGTCAAACATCTACTATAACATATTTTAATTTTATTACAAAAAATATTTTGTCTTGATTTGTGTTTGTGTAGTGTATATAGATCAAAATAGGATAGTGCATAATAGGTCAAAAATAAAGTCTTACTCTTGTATTTTGTGTGTGGGTGGGTGTGTGTGTATGGTGGGGGGGTGGGTGTGCATGTGGTTTGTGAGAGGGTGTGACTGTGTGGGAGGGGGTGTAGGGTATGTTGCAAGGTGTGTGTATATGGGGGGGTTGTGGGAGCAGGGTGTAGGTATGTGGGGTGTGAGGGAGGGTAGGGGAGTGTGGGGACGCCCCACACACTCCCCCCCCATGGGGCACAGCTTGTGCTGCTGGCAGCAGCAGCAGAAAACGAGGCCCTTTGGAGCAGTCCTGGCCTGTGCAGGTGCTGCTGCCCGGCGGCACATGGCTCCAGCCAGAGCTACACATTACAACAAGGAGCTCAGCCTGCTACCTGCCTCTATCGCAAAGGACTCTGCAGTACACATGCAGCTCCCAGCACTCGCGTGCCATCGGAGGAAGCCCCACACAATGGAGCTGGCTGCCTTCCCCACTCCCTGCCACCACAGAAGCAAGGGATAGGGCTCCTCTGGTGGAGTCCCGGCAGCTGCACATGGTAGGGAAGGAAGCCGGTTCCAACATACGGGGCTTCCCTGGTGGCACACGAGTGCCAGGAGCTGCGTGTGCACCATGGGGAGTCCCTCATGATAGAGGTGGGCCAGGCAGGCAGCGCTTCTTTTCACCATGTGCAGCTCTGGCTGGAGCCATGTGCCACCAGACAGCACTGCCCACATGGGTCATAAGCACCCCAAGAGCCCCCATCTATTGCTGCTGCTGCCACTTGCGGCAGGGGGTGTGCGCCCTGGGGGGGAGGGTGTGGGGGGCTCCACAC
>NW_005842809.1:398701-417121 GCF_000455745.1 Alligator sinensis | reverse complement strand
CCTCCATTCCTGCCAGCCCAGCCCCATGCTCCCTGCCCCAGCCTAGCTGCAGCTCCCTCCCACCCCCACTGCTTCCCTACCTACTGCCTGGAGCAGCAGCCCTGCCTAGAAGCTGCGCACCAGAGTGCGAGCAAGGCATGGGGGCTGGGCAGGGTACAATTGGTGAGCACTCACAGGCCGGATGGAATTGCCTGGTGGGCCGGATCTGGGCCACGGGCTGTATTTTGGCTGCCCCTGAGTTAAAGCAAGACCCATGAGGCATGGGCATGCCTGTAGGGATGGGGCTGGAGGCCATAATTAGCACCGGTGAGGCACATGTGGTTTAGCTAGGGGCTTGGGCCCAGAGCTAAGCAAGAGAAGGAGGGATTAGAACAAGCAATTGAGACTAGTTAGATTTAGCTCGCTATGAGTCTCCAAAAGTGGCCTCCCAAATACATGTGTCATCCAAAAAGCCTAGAAGGTAAGGACAAGGGGGTAGCTGTGGGAGGCCACAGGAAGTGATGGTAGACACAGTTTTAATTATTGTTGCTCCTTTTGACCGAAGCAGTTAGTATTTGGGGCTTCACAAGGCTGTTTCTGTTTGGACAGGAAATGGGTGGGGCATGCCAGGTATATTTACCGTGCTGTGCTGCCTTCAAGTTTGCACAAAGACTGGACATAGTTGATAAAATAAAATGGCCTGAATCGGAGATATCTAAATTAAAAGTGGTCTTGAATTCAAGGGTAAGAGTGACTACCTAACACCTTTGAAAAAATCACCCTGCTTTGATTTTGGATATTGAAGTCTTTGGTAAGTAAAAGCTTCCTTATTCAGAAGAATATTTGATTACATGCTTGACTTTTGAGTACATGCTTAAAGTTGAGCTCTTGCCTAACTGTTTTCCTAAATTAAGGCATACATGTAGGTGGCTGATTTTGAAGTGACCATCTTTCAAAATTCTGTTTTTGGTTGGTTTTTTTTTTTGATTGTGTCTGCTCTTTTCAACCTCTCTTTTGCAGTTGGTTAATAAAGAGGATATTATTGAAAAGCTCCTGTGTTGGTTTCAGAAAATCTTGAAGCAAACTGTTCCCTTTAGAGAATTTACTGTCAGCAGGCTAATTCTTAGTATAAATCAGTGATTCTCAATTTTTTTAGATTCAAGATATCCTTTGTTAGACTTAAATCACCCCTTTGAAAATGCCAGCTCTTTGATTTCACTTGTTTTTTTGACTACAGAAATTAATAGAGCAATTCTTCTGTTGCAAAGACTTCAGAAAGACCCCACCCAACACCTCAGAATGGTTTTGAAACTCTGGATTTCTTTTGGAAGTCTTTTGGTTTATCACATGAAACTTGTAGGTGTGCAAACCTACCAGTGCTAATATTGTGTGGCTCACAAGGGCACCCTTAAAAGGATCTCACCCCAGACAGTTGCAGTACCCTGGGTGTGAATCACTGCTATGAAGAGTTAAGAGCAATAATTGCTGTTTCGTCAATTTATTTGTTAATGCAGCCTAGCTAATGCACCATAATATCTAGACAGGCCCTGTAATTGGTGATGGTTTAAAACAGGCTTCTAGCTATTCATGTGCTTCAGCTTTCAGCTGATTTCACATCTAAGCCATTATGCAAAATAATAATGAAAATAGGCTAGTGTTCATTAACGATCGCTTGAAAATCAGATTGTGCAACCATTGTACTCTTAGAAGAGGACGTTTTAATATAAGTCTTGCTCTTAAATTTTGAGCCAGAATTTGTCTTGCTTCCAAAAAAAATTATCCTTAACCTGAGAAGCCAAGTCCTTTGCAGAGGCCATGACAGCAAGTGTTGAACCTTAGTGGACATTTGAATTTATTGAACAGCTGTTCAAAACTATGGAGCAGCTTGTCTTTCTCCCACCTCATGGATGCCACTTATCTTGTAGAAAGAAACAGTTAGCTAGGTTAGTCTGAAGTCAGGCACAAGGCAAGGTAGACTGGCACTTTACAGATGAACTAAATGAGAGTCGCACAGCATGAACTTTCTTGAGCCTGAGCTTACTTCATCATATGTCATAAAAGGACATGGACAGAGCAGTGGCAGTGTATCAAACAGAGGGGGATTTGAATATGAAAGACAGGCAAAGAAGGAAGGGGAGAGGAAAGTGGGGTACTGCATAGAGAGGCAAACACATAATAAACCCATAGGGACAAAGGGGTCAAAAAAGTTAGTCCAGGTAATGGGATGAGAACCTGCAGTCTGTGTTTAGACTATACTTAATACAATCCAGTCTGAGGGTTTCTTGTTCTACAATTTTGCATTGAACCTCATTTTTAAAATGAATATATCTTGTAGTCATAATCCCTTCCTCCTTTTTACCTAAGAGCAAATTCCTTTTCCCCACTGAGTTGGTTCAATTTGACTGGGCAGACAACTTGTGGAAAGGACAAGAGCAGAAAATGAAACCAAGCCTCTGCTTCACACTCCTCTCCATCCATTTCCTACTGTACCAGCACCACAGTCTGCTCTTCTTGCCTACCCTTCCTCCACATTGTGATTCAGGGAAGAATACTCATTTTCCTCTTGAAAATCACAGTCTTGCCTTGTGTGAAGTAATTTTTACCCTCTGCATACATACAAATGTATAGGGAAATTACTGGACTATTTATCTAAAAGATTTCCATCCATAGATGGAATATTTTCCAATAATTATTTTCCTTTTCTTAAATAATGTTAATAATTGTAATGCAAAGTGTTCTGTATGTATGTGCATGTGTGTAATCATGCATGTTTGTGCCTATTTCATATAAATAATCTTACCCACCTCTTAGTCACTTCTGGATTGCACATTTGTACATCCACAGTAACTGGTACATAAGCATTTTTAATCCAATTTGGTTTTTATATCATGCACTTGTTTCACTTTTTTTCCAGGCTGAAGACTTAATTATTACCCCGGCAACTACTCTCAAGGAAAAACCAGACCCCAATGGTTTGGTGTTTGGAACTGTGTTCACAGATAACATGTTGATAATTGAATGGTCTTTGGCTTCAGGATGGGAGAAACCTCATATTAAGCCTCTTGAGAATCTTTCATTACATCCAGCCTCATCATCTCTCCACTATGCTGTGGAAGTGAGTACTGAATGGGTTGGGAATTTATCTTTTACTAAGTTTTTGAAAACCTAATCTTGTAATATAAGTATTGCCGCTGTCTTAGTTGCACACAACTAACACATGGCTGAATTTTGCTGTGCTAACACATTGCTGAATTTTCCTATGCTAACATTGGTCTCAGTTTCAAGTAACTCCATTGGCCTTAGTGGAGTTACCTTATATTCGCTTTTGGGTAATTGAGAACTCTCTTGGCCCATGGTTTCCAGTTCATTTTACCATATACTCTGTGACACTGAAACGTGCTGTATTACACTCCAAGAATGATTTTATTAATTTGGGGGTGGGGCACAGACATGAAACAGATAGATCCTCTAAGATCCTTAGTTTGGACTGTAGAATCTGCCTAGCATGTCTTTGTTTGTGACTTCTGCTAGCTACCTAGTTCTTTGGTAGCTTCATAATATTGCAAATGATGTGTTGGAACAGAGAGAAAAAGCAAGGAGTTGCCTATAAGAAAGTGAAATGTCACAGCTGGAAGCCAGCGTGGTGGTGTTTTAAAAAATACCTAGTGATGAATGTCTACAGTGGTCTTTTCTGTATCATTGGAGCAGCGTGCTCTATACTCTCATTCATGTCAGAGCCTCAGTAAAGTACTTTGAACGGCTTAGGAACACAGGGTGAAAACATGCATCCTGATTCTCCTCCCACTTCAGTGTAAACTGTGAGAGACTCTACCAAGTCAGTAGAATTACACTAGTATAAGAGAAGCGTAAGTAAAGGGAGAATCAGGTATATGACCTTTTCTTTCTGTCACTGGGCTCTAATGCCTACTCTACTTTTATTTTTTCCATTCACTTACCTAACCTTCTGGGATCTGTACTAATGATTATAGATCCCTGTGGCTAAGTATACTAGTGACAACTCTTGACCTGCCCAAGAAGCAGGCAACCACGCTGGAGTCCCAACATTATTTCACTCATAGTAGCCTATTACTTCTGGCCCAGTCTGGAATCATTGCTAATATGAATGTGCTCTTTCTTTTTTTTTTTTTTTTTATTTTACCCTTGTTGCATCACGTTTCCTCTAGCCAAGAGGACAGACAGAGGAGAATCTGGTGTCAATGCTGTGGCTCAATGAATACACAGTGGGTATAATAAAAATGATCAATTTGGCATTCCGTCCCTTTTTCTCCTTGCCCTTCATGATACACTTTGATAGCCTGGATCTGCTAGCTTCCAGATCCAGTTCTTGTGATGTACAAATACCAGATAATATTGTGTACATATTTGTAGCAGCAAACCAGCAAGCAACTGCAGCTGTTGCTTTCCTTGGAATAGAGCATTCCTGAAACACTGTCATTGGCTTCCTTTTTAACAAGTGAAAAGTTTACTGAGCTTTGAAAAGTTACAAAAATCTGTCCTGGGGCGGTAAGAGCGGGTGTGGAATGATGTAATGATGTAACAGCTTGAGCAAGCATTGTGTTTCAATAGAGATTTGATTCTATTTCTACCAGACCATTGGACAAAACTTAGCAGTAGCATTCCTTCCTCTTCCCTCTCATACAGATTCTAGTAAATGCATGTTGTGAGGAAAAACTCTCTATAGTAAACCCATTTGGCATTACAAAAAATAGCTTATAGCGGGTCCAGTACAAAATGCAAGTTTCCATGTCATCAACTATGCTATGACTTATTAAAGGTGCTTTTTGTTCTCTAGCTACAGTGTCCTATTTGTGACGTGTGTGTGTGTGTGTCTCGTGTGTTTAAAAAAAATGCTTCTTAATGGGGAGAACATAGTCCATAGTAATAAGAGCAGCATTGAAGGTGAGAAGTCCCAAGTTCTCATTTTGGCTCTGCTATTTAACTGATGGGCAGCCTAGAGAAATTTGCTAAGGCTCTGTTTATATTGCAGTTGGGCTGTCTTAAAGCCTTAGATAGACCTATCCTATTCTAACCCTTATGGAAAAATGCTGTATAATTTAGGATTACATTAAAATTACTCTTAAAAACACAAAACTATCAAGCTCTAAGCTGTACTATAGAGCTTAGTATTGTTTTGGAATCATCCTCAAATTATCAGATGTTTTTAGTAGTTTTCTGGTAAATTCTTTTGGAAGACCATGGGCCAGATTTTCTGGTGTGCTCGAAGTAGTTGAGTTTAGCCTGTAAATTATCAGTAGAGAATATATGTTAAAGCTAATTGATCTGGCTCTAGGATCAAGGCATTGCAACTGCCTCCCTTAATTCTTCTCCTGTCCTTTACCCTTACCCCTGTACAAATGCACGCTGGGCTGAGCCCTGAGGCAAAGTTATCATGTTACCTTAAATTCTGCAGGCATTTTTTCTAAGGGAAGTTATTGTTTGGGGTCAGTCCTGACATTAGTCAGGTTATGAGGGGATAGTTAAGTCAACCCCATGCTACAAATATTAAGTTGTAGCTAGATTTCATTATAATTGCTAGCTCCCCTGATGCTGATATGCTTATAGCATACTGAAGGCTAGCGCAGGAATGAAAACAGTCCTTAGTCTCACCAAGATATTGTAAGGACTAATTAGCCTTTATACAGTGCTTTGAAGATGTAGTTAGAGAAGTGCTAAATGCTTTCATTTCCAATGGGCATGTTCTGTATTTTTTTCACTGGTCATCATGCAGTTACCTTGCATAGTGATTGTCTGTATCTGATTCTCTTTTTTTTTTTTCCCACCCCCTCCCTTTCTGGCTTGGTGCAGCTGTTTGAAGGAATGAAAGCTTACAGAGGAGTGGATGGTAAAATCCGCCTGTTCCGCCCCATGCTCAACATGGACCGGATGGCACGGTCAGCAAAGCGAGCCACGCTGCCAGTACGTAATTGAAGCACGTTTTAACCTCCTTATGCTAGGAAAGTATTTTTATTTTTAGGCTGAAGCTCTGCAGCAGCTGTAACTCTCGCTGAACACCAGAGCTCTTCATCTCTATCGTTATAGAAGTTCAGCCATGGGAAAGTGATCACTTCAGGGAGCTACTAAAATCAAAATTTGGGGATTTACTAAACCTCTTTAGAGATGAAGGCATGTAATACAAACATTCATCTGAGCATTTATATATAGGTAGGTGGCCAAACTGTGCCCTCTCCCATATAAGCCCATACAATTCCCCAAGTCAAATTTAGCCTGGCATCCCTAGTGGCTAGGTCTGCAAGGCCCAAGTTTTATTCTTAGTTCTGCTAAGAGTTTTTTACCTAGTTGGATGACTTCGCATCTGACAGCCAACCACATATTCTCACTATGCTAGTGAACTTCCAGCAGGACAGAAGGTACCTTTCTAGTACTTGCACGCTGGCCTGTGCATTCCCTGCCATGTCAGTTATCCAGCTTTCTGGAGGCATTTTCCAGTAAAGTGGGACATCCGGTCTCCTTGCTTGTTCATCACTTTCTAGAAAACCTTGAAGAAGAGCTGGTCTCCACACTTAGGGAACAAACGGAAAAGTTGAGGTGTACCTCTGTGCATATTGAGCTTTTTCTAGTGTCCATTGCAAGCTGGAACCATAATTGTTCATCCCACTGTTTCCTTGATTGTGTTTGGACAATACATTTCCTAACCGCATGAAGATACTCAGGATAGTTCATTTCTGGGGTGGTTACAGCCACAGGGCCCTTGCATCCATGCTCTGTCACACCAATGATAGTGGTATAATTCTGTGGACCTCTGTAGCCTGTCATCCTGATTTAAAAGTTCCCAGGAGTATGTTTCTGATAAAGCTGGGTTCTTTCTTTATTTTCAGTGTTTTGATAAGCATGAACTCTTAGATTGTATCCGGAAGCTTGTGGAAGTGGAAACAGAGTGGGTCCCCTACTCAGCCTCTGCCAGCCTGTACATCCGCCCTACATTGATTGGAATAGAGGTGGGGAAAATCTTTCTTTTTTCAGTTGTATGTACATGTTCATTGCTTTGTTGTTGTGTTGTCCTACCCTGGTTTGGCACTAATATTCTGGCACTTAGCCCCTGACATTCATTTAATGGCACAATCAGCTCACATCTGTGATACCAACAATCACATGCCCTACTATGCCACATGTGCATGCAGTTTTTGGGAGGAGAAATCAGATTTCAGTTCTGTTCTTTCAGCTTGCCAGTATAGGTGGAGCTTAAGATGGACCTCTTGTTCTCAGACTTACATCAGTGGTTTTACAAAGTATTTGGTATAACATATTTTAAACAAAATCTTACAAGGCAGCAATTTGGAAATATTGAAATATTGGAAACTGTCATGGCTATATGGCTGCATTTTGCATTTATGTTTGTGAAGATACACCTCAGCCCAAAAATAATATTTTTGCACTGTCTTGCATTTGCATGCTCAGTGGCTGTGTCTACACCTGCATTTAACTATGGAGTAGACTACTTAGCTGTCAGAGATGGTATTATCGTATGGTAATTAACTATGGTTAAACGCATGCGTATATGCTGGCTTCTGGCATAAAGTGTGCTCAGTCAGCCCGGCAGCATGGGGCCAGACTATACTTTCAGCAACCTTGTGCCCCAGCCAGCTTCTGCCATCTGACGCCACCACCCAGAGCCCGGGACTGACCCCCCACCCCCAGTGCCCTCAGCCCTGGCATAAACTTCTCTACCCCAGCTCAAATTGCTGCTGTTCTGGGGGCACATGTAGACACGGTGCCCAGGAGTAGTTTACTTTGGCTCAGACTGCTCTGGAGTTTATTGCTTAAAATTAATTGCACATGTAGATGTACCCACTAATCACTATTTGCCTTCCTTCCTCCCTTCCTCATTCCCTTCTCCTACTGTTAATGGGCAGTTTTGACCTTTCCTGTTCTTAGAACATAAATACATCTATTTTTCACCAATTGACAGAGAATCATGAATCAGCTAACAAGTTCATTTTGTGTGTTCTTATTTGCTTGCTAAAAATGTCTGGCCATGCTATGAGAACAGCAGACTTGGGAAGAAAAGACTGCCTGATAGCACAGCTAGAGCTAAACTGGTTTGCACACTTCAGAGCTGAAAGTGAAAACTGTACCACTGGTAAAATACAAGATAATTTCAGTGATAGGAAGAATTGTTAACTACAGTGTTTAGTCCTAACTCTTTATTCCGATCTTTGCATTATTCCAATTTCTGCCCACCTGTTTTTCACAGTTAAGGTTCTTTTTTGCAGTTGACTTAAGAGTTCATTTATGTTTCCCACAGCACCATCTAGTGGAAATATTTGTTCAGATCCTTAGATTTAATGTACATTTTCTCTTAACTGTGAACAATTGCAGTATGCGTGTGTGTGTGTTTAAAGAACTTAAAGTTTTAATTGAGGTTTTGTAATAAAAAGCATACAGTAGCATTTGTCTTTAAAAATGAAATAATACATGAGAATGAGCTATATGAGACATGTTTACATATATTCAGTGACTGATTCATGGTTCCATGCTATTCGGACTTCCAAACCTCAAGAGTAAATTAAAGTTATTCCACCATGAAGGACAATTTACAATCTCTGTCTTATGATTGAACCTATATCTTACTTCTGGGTGAAACCTACCTCAGTTGTTCCCCTGTAGTCATATGTTTGTATGCACCTACACAAATTGCTTGTGGGTGTAGATCCCTAATGTCTATAAAATGAATAGGGAATAAGGAAGTGATTTTTCTGAACATTTTCCTTGCTTGTCAGTTCTCATAAAAGGGAAAACTTTTATGGTTCACTAAAGCACCAGTGCCAGAATCAATATTCCCAGCTCTGTCCCTGACTTGCTGTTTGCCGCAGGGCAAATCACTGTAGGTTGGTCATATAACCTCCAGCTTTTATAAACAGAAGTAGGGGCTTAATTTTAATTTTAAGGTGTATAAAGCACTTGCAGGTCCTAATCTGTAACATTGTAAATATTAAAAATCACGATTTGCAATTTTTACAGAGGTTTATCATGAGAGGGCTTTGTTAGGCAAGTGAAGTTCTCTGATGGGGTTTATACCCATGTCAAACAGAGAAATACCCTGTTCCCAGAATGCCTTTTCTTCTTTATTTCTTTTATTCTCTCTTTCTATAAATGGCTGTCATTCTTGGATGTAGATCAACTGTGTTGGGATATGTCCAGGCACAGATGATTCACTTCATTGGGTGACACAGATGTCACCTGTTGTCCTACAGGGTTGGGCCTCTACCACTCCCTGGACTTAAGGGACCCAATCCTACAGGACAACAGCATGTGGGAGAATCTCAAGCATCTGTGGTGAGGTGAGGGGCATGTACATCTGCTTGAGCGTTGTGCCACCATATAGATTTTTATGGCAGTACAAAGGCAATGTCTATTTGCAGCCTCTGATTCACATAACAAATAATAGGACTTTCTGTCATTTATATCTGTATTTTGACAATCTACTTCAGTTGCCACTGAGCAGCATGTGGATATTACTTAATTTACTTTTTTCAGTTAGCCATTTTGTTGAAGGACTGAGAAGTGCTGGGAAATCAAAAATGGCTTCAGTAGAGCTGAAGGAAGCTTATCTGAATCTTCCAATAGTTCCATGGCCTCAGCAGAACCCTGGGATTGAGGTTGGGCTGGTTCAGATACCATCTTGACCCCTTGCAATTTGACCTCTAAGTTTTTTATAACATGAATTTATGTAATGGTTGCCCCTTTTAGAAAGAAGGGAGTACTGCTGTCCTTATTTGGGTGATCAGTTTGGCTGACAAGAGAGAAGATAGACGCCCATTTTAATTGGATCTAAAATCCCAGCACACAGCCAGGTTTTTGCTACTTGGAATCCTTCACATTCTTTCCCCGGGCACCTTCCCGGTTCCCTCTCATATAGGTTGCACACCGTGATCTCCTGTACATGTGCAGAGAGGCTGCTCCGATGTGCTGTAATTATAGCGCGTTGGAGCACACTTGATTAATCTGTGGTAATTACCAGACTAATTAATTAGCAGACACCAGCATCACGTGTCCCTGTGCTGAAAAATGGTGGCAGGGTGCTTTAAACTAAAGCACATTGAATTAGCTTTAGTTAAAGTGCCCCACTGCTATTTTTCAGCGCGGGGATGCTGGTACACGTTACACTCTGGGCACTTTTAATCGGTGCAGGTTTCGGAGCTGCGCTAATTAAAGCATCCCCTGCATCCTGGAACACGTCTGTAAATGCCTGGTAACAGCAGCCGTGTCAGATTCCTTAAGGTATTGCTCAGGAGGACTTGCTGGATTGACTTATTCTGTACTGTGGTGACTACACATGCCAAGATGTTTGGGTGGGCCACTTGCTGAAAGTGATTCCTCTTGACACAGAATTGACACTTGAATATTCTCCAGGGAGACAGGTTTGCTTCATTTTCAGGGGGACTTTATAGTAGGAAGAAACCAGCAATGATCCAGTCAAACAAGTCTGCTGTTGTGAATATACCTGAGCCAGAAAACCCAGATTAATAAGATTGTCAAGCTTTTTCTTCCAAACGTTCAGCGTTAGCATTCAGAACCTGTCACTTGGCAGCACAAATGTTACTTACGTGGCAGGATAAGTGAAGATAAACGGGGCTTTTCTTTCTTCCATCACTGCTTGGATCCCTAAGTAATGAGGTGGCATTGCCCCTCAACAAACCAGTTTCCTGAAGCATCAAAGGCTTTGCTCCCAACAATTTCATGCATCTGCTTAGCGGTTGGAGTTCTTCTATGTGAGGGGCAGGATCCATGATTGCTTGAGATTTCAACTCCTGAGGCTGAAGGAGTTGGGAAAGGGATACAGATATTCTAATCAAGTCAGAGAACACTTTATTCTTTCTATCTGTATTACAACCATTCATGTGTCTTTTGCATGAAGTGTAGCAGCCAGCACAGCAGTTTGAAACAATGGGTAGAAACAGATGTTGTTTGACTTCTCATTTGTGCCTCCTTAAAAAATCTTAAGGTGGCACAAATGCTGAGCAAATAGATGTCCTTACCTTTTGTTTCGCCACATAACAGGAAAATCAGTGGCACAATAAAAGGTAGTAATAGACTATGCCACTTTATTGCAGCAGACATCTGCTACCTTGTGCCACTTTTCCTACTCAGCTAGTAGGGCTGACTGGGCAGGGGAAAGCCCTGTTTTCCCCACTGCATTAGACCAATGGCATAGGTCTGGGCCAGTGGGGAAAGTGGGGAGATAACATCGCCCCTTGTCCTGCACCATCAAGAGTGGGATGAGAGGCAATGTGTACTTTGCCCAGTGAGGCAGATCATCTGTGCCCCGACACATCATGGCACAGCTGAATTCCTCCATTCAATAATGTCTATTTCTAGCCTTAATTTGAGAGAATTAAAATAGTATGCAGGTGACTAATTGTGCTAGTATATTGTAGCCCCATTCTTTTTTAGAAGTGGGATTTTTGGAACTAGTGTAAATCTTGCTATTCTGTTGTGGCCCTTGCACAAGTTCCAGCAGAGGTGTGTGGGCACCATCCTAATGCAGTTGCTCTTAAAGTGGTAATTCAGAAAGTCAGTGTCTAAACCTCAAAATAGAGAAGCCAACAAAGCAAGAATGATCTATGCATGCTTTACTTTTCAGCCTTCTCTTGGAGTCAAGAAGCCAACTAAAGCCCTACTGTATGTCATACTCAGTCCTGTGGGCCCTTACTTTGCAAGTGGAAGCTTTAATCCAATATCCTTGTGGGCAGATCCAAAATATGTAAGAGCCTGGAAAGGAGGAACTGGGGACTGCAAACTGGGAGGGTAAGAAAGTCTGATTGTACGCAAGCATTAGCTTTAATGTTTGACTGTGTTTACTTTTAGCAAGGTATTTAACCATGACTCTGATGCTGACTATCCCTTAAATGTAGCATATGTAGATATAATGCATGCTAAGTGTAGAGACAAAGAGATTTCTAAAACTGAAGTGATTACAAATTGTGAGTTATTCTTCAGTTGCCTGTTTTTTGTTCTGCTACACCAACCCTACAGGGTATTTCATGAAAGATCCCTTTGCAAAGCGAAGAACTGGGACAGTCAAGTGTCCACTTTAATATTTTGGCTGCTCCTTTTGCAGACTCCGATGCATCACTGAAGTGATGTTTTCAGTGTCATTCAGTGTAGCAACCTGCTGCCAGCTGGCCAAGGGAGAGCTTGACTGCTATTTTCCGTCCTTGGCAAAGTGTTCTGAGAAGCCATCTGTGATTGGCTTGGAGAATATGGGAATTCAGGGAAAGTGTTAGACAGATCTGAAGGTGGACCTCTGTGATCTGACAGTGCTCTGGTGTACCAAGCAGAAGTCCCAGGTTAGGCAAGAGTCTTCTATTAATGTGCTACCTGTTAATGTACTAGGCATCTTAGACAGTATGTATTTTGGCTGTTACCACAGCAGAGTAGCTGGGATCCTGGTTAAGTATGCAGTTTTGATGTGGTTAGATAATAGACTTGCTTATCAAAGAAAATAAATGCCTGATCTTTGTTTTGGAAGACATTGAGAACTTTCTTCTATGAGAGTCTTTTAGATGCAGAAAGCTAGTAGGAAATTTTCCTCTGATTACCTGGTTATGAAATACAATATTCTGGTATGATTTCAGCTTTGGTAGTGAGCAAGAAAGCAACATAATCCCATGGCTGCAAAAAGTTTCTTCCACCCAGTCCTCCTTTTTGTGACTCATATTTCTTTTTGTTGTCTTGTTATTATTTTTTAAATTAAATTATTGCTTGTTGTGCTACTCCATAAGAGAGTTGACCTGGAAAAGAGTATTAGGAATTCACACTGACTTGAGTTGGTTTTGAAATAGTGACTCGGAGGTGAATACATCCTGTTACCACAGCCCTCTTCTATCACATCTTTCCCATGTCTTTGACACACACCCTATGTGCAGCTGCTGGTTAGGAATCCTGTTAGTATCTGAGATGTTGGGAGTATCCAGATTTTTTTCAGCAGAGGCCACTGACAAAAGTAGTGAATGAATGTATGCTCTTTAGTTAGATTTAGTCTGCAGACAGCATTTGTAAAGAGCACTGACTGTTTATGGTTATGACCAAGTTCCTTACAAGCGCTTGTTATCTCTGAACAGATATTGGTTACTAGTAGATTGCCATCTCTCCCTCCCTTCACTTTAAGATGAATTGCACAATGGCACAGATGGAATAAGGCAGAAGTTTTTAAACTCAGGTTTGTGGATCATAATGAACTGCATGGGAAAGTAGTATTGTTTCTCTAGGATTCCAGCTGCTACATGGAATTAAAATAAACCCAAGAAAAATGCTATTTTTATATTTCTGTCTGTTGCACTGCACAAAATTGGATAGGAAAGGACAGAAATGGATCTCCTTCTCCACCAGTAGACATCCAAAAAGCAGATAAACATAAATGCAATCCTAATCAAGTCCCAGAATAATCATTTGTGCTTCTGCTTTTGACCATCTTAACTTTATGACTCAGCCAGAAAAGAGCAGTGAGGAAAACCCTTTTAGTATTAACATTTTTTCAAGACTTTACCCAGTGGACAGCAGCAACAGAGAGAGCCAAAGGGCAGAATGGCGCCTGCAGAGCTAGTATACCCCATGACTCCTTACTGAACTGCTCTAGGTTTTCTGCTTCTACAAGTAAACTTGCTTAGATCCATTTTTAAGTGCATAAAACCTGAAGTGTTTAGGCAGTTTACTGGGTAATATATAAGTTGTCTTGCTTGTGTAAACCTTTGAAGAAGTGTCAGAAGTTACATCCACATCCCAGGGTTTTGTGGAACTTCCTGGTTGTTCTCTGTCTTTCTCTAAAGCTTTACCCAGACAGTACAGAAACTCTTATGAATCCATATGAGATGCTGATAATTGGGTATCCCTTGACTCTGCTGAGTCCTTCAAAGTTCAATGCTTGTAGAAGTAAAACAA
Organism: Alligator sinensis; assembly: GCF_000455745.1. NCBI lineage: Eukaryota > Metazoa > Chordata > Crocodylia > Alligatoridae > Alligator > Alligator sinensis. The sequence goes on along the minus strand of NW_005842809.1, from coordinate 403,222 downwards.
CATGCAGACCATCCAATTAAGTGTAATTATGTCAGGGACACTCAGTGACTTTTCTGAGTGTTTTAATTAAAAGGCAGATTTTAAATCTGAGCACTGAAAATAATATAACCTGTTTTTAGGAGTAGGGAAAAAAAGTTTTGTCAAAAGATAATATCTAGTTAGGCACTGATGGCTTTTTTTTCTTTTTTCTCCCCTTTTGAAAGGAATTATGGTTCTTCTATTTATGCCCAGCATGAAGCCATAGAACTAGGGTGTCAGCAGGTTTTGTGGCTGTATGGAGAAGATCATCAAATAACTGAAGTTGGAACTATGAATCTGTTCCTGTACTGGAAAAATGAAGATGGAGGTATAGTAATATGCAGCATTAAACTTTTTACCTGGGCAGCCAGTTGTGATCTCATTGTCAGTGTTAATGGCATAGTTGTTATGTGAATTAATCTACTTGCAGCCTTAGGTTCTGGCCCAAAGAATGCTGTTCTACAATGCTTCCCTTCCTGTTTTAATGGCAGGAGGGATGTTACTCCCACCCATAACCCGGACACTTGCACTAACCCACACAGCTGTTTTTCAGAATTCCTCCTGCAATGCATGCTCCAAGTCTAAAGGGCACAAATTTCTTCCAGAGAAATATGGCTTGGAGTTGTCCCCTAATGAGAGAGAAAGGGATCAGACACTGTAGCCTTACAAAGCCATTGTTCTGTCAGTACTACAGTTCTGATTATCAGTAACCTTACAAAACACTGTTACTGTTTAAGTAGGGGACTGAGGGCCAAACTGTTGGGTTCGTGTTTCTAATTTCATTGGTGATATTTTTGGGCAAATCACTAAGCATGTCTATGTAAGACGTGCTTACCCAGCTTAGAAAAACACTTTGGGCACATCCAGACAAAAAAATGGAAAAAATGCGGTGCAGTGCACGCTCCAGGAACGTGCACCAGCAGACACAGAGGCTTGGTCCTTCCAGGAGATGCTCTGGCTGACCAGAGCATCTCCCCTCTAGTTCTGCCCCAGCTCTTCTAGCATGGCAGGACCCAAGAGGAGTGAGGAAACAGCAGTTTTCCTGAAGCGCAGCATTTTGCCCCACACTAAAGTGCACATGCAGGGGCTTGTGCAGTGGCAACAAATAGTGGCACAGATTTGTGCCTCTACTTTTTTTTGCCACAATAAGTGTATGCCCCTACATGTGGGGACACTTTTTGAGTCCAACCCTTGGCTAAACCTATATAAATGAGAAGTATTACTGTGATGATAAAGATTGTATCACACTGGACATTCTTGTAACTGGTGGGGCAAATTTGTGTGTATACATTCAGTGGAATTACAGCAGGGTGGAATTTGGCTCATTCTGCCTAGCAAAAGGACAGCATGAAAAAGGAGATAATTAGAATTTGATGTTCTCATTGTACTTTAACCAGGAATATTCAGGAATTATCCAGCTGCAATACCATAGTGTTCCAAAGATCTGCCAATCATTTGCATTACCAGTGCACAACTGAATAGTGCTATTGTGACATGGTTGTAACAAATAGTCATATCTCTTAACAGAACTGCTGTTCCACAGAATATGATCATTACCACTGCAGGGGTTATTAGCTACCTAGCAATGTATTAATTAATTCGTGCTTATGATCTAGAAACAGCAGAGTGCCCCACAAAAAGATTCCCCCAAAGAATATTAAAAATACACATCAGTCTATAGTTGCCTGTACTTTTGCATTGTGGCAAAAGACTGCTGTAATACTCTATCACTTCCCAAGGGGTAATAATTAGGTGGTCCATACTTTTGTTTCGTTGTGTAAATACTGCAGTTGAGAAGAGGGAGAGACCTTGCATAAAAATAGTGAGACTTGGCACTCAAAACCACAAGCATGAGAAAATACATCTCATTGTGTGGTTTTTAGAGCATACATGCGGCTTGTGTACATGCTGTGTTTTGCATAAAATAAGCCAAGGTCCAAAATCAACAACACCTTTACTAACGCGTTGGATGAGGACTCATTTCAGCAGTGCTTTAGATGATGGTGTAGTTTTACTATGAGCTATTGCTGGATCATTTTAGCCACTGTAAAGAAAAGAGGTGTCCAATATTCCAGTCTTGAGCAGGGAATGGGGAGCCTAGTAAATGTCTCCTTCATAATGATTCAAGTGAGAGGGAGGCAGCAACACAATTGCTAGTAAATCTGCCTGACACTTCATGCTGTTCTGGTACTTCTAGTATTGCTCTGCTGAAGCTTATAAAGTAGCTACATCTAAATGGCTATTATTACAGAAATAAATGACTGCAGTTGCTTTCATTTATGAAATTCTACTTGCAGCAGTGACATGTGTGAGGAATGGCAAAGAGCCAGGATTGTTTCCATGTTTACAAAAGGTAAAGCTTGATCCCTCTAAGCTTACGTTTTCAGAGCACACAATGGTGCTGAAAGACAGCAGCCATCGGGGGTGTGTCTCTTTCTCCTATTTGAAAGGCCTAACTTGCAGGGGTGGAAGACCTTAAAATAAATGGCTGATCTAGAGAATGAGGGCTGGAAATTATGAATTCTGGTTTTATTTCCCAAAGTACATTTTTTCTGAATTCTGGTTTTATTGAATAGCTTAGTGCCTCTGATGACCCCTCAGTAAAATGGGAATCATAATTCATAATACCCACTTCAAACAGGTGATGTGAGTCTTAATTACATTAAACCTCTTTGAAACTTCAGGCTACATCCTCACGAGCGAGCATGTGCCTGTTGAAGTATCTCAAAGAAGTTTGAAATGCCACAGGAGGCACACCACAAATGAAAAAATATTTCCTGCTCTGCAGACATGCAATGCAGGCTCTAAGTTTGATACCTGGAAATACCAATATCAAAAGAAAACACAGCCAAAAAAAAAAAAAAAGCAGTGCAAGGCATGCTCCTGGAGCATAGCCCAAAGCAACTGGAGGCTGGGTGCTCCAAGAAGATGCTGTAGCACCTGGCCAGAGCATCTCTATGCCTGCTGCATGCCCCTGCTACTCCATCACATTGCCTCAGCATGCTGGAGGAAACAGAAGTGGGACAAGGCTGGCACCAGTGGCCTGGACTCAGGCTCTGTCTTCAGTAAGCAGAGATGTGGGAGTGGAGGGGACTGTGAGGGGACTCTGTGGGTGGGGGTGGGTTCCCCCACCTGCCCTCCCCATGGCACACAGCCCAACCCCCCACCTGCAGCAGCCAGCAGTGGGCCCTCATGTCACTCGTGGCCTGCTGCAGACAGAGTCCCCTGGCAGCGAGCAACACTGCCTGAAACCCAGGGGCTAAGTGTGGCTCACAGAGTTGGCCCAGCCCGCTGGTACATGCCTTCATACAGAACTGGTTTGGCTCCTACTGCCACTGGGGGCTTGTAGGCCTGCAGGCAGGAGCCACGCATCATTGGGCAGGGCCAGCTTCTGCCTTAACATGGTGGGCATGCAGAAGCAGGAGCCAGCCTGGCCTGGCGGTGCAGGGTGTTGGCTGCAGTGCCAGGAACCCCCAGTGGCAGCAGGAGCCAGCCCGGTTCCGTGTGCAGGTGTGCACCTGCTGGCCAGGCCGGCTCCGTGCGCCACATTTAGCCCCCAGGTTTCAGGCGATGCAAGGGTCCACTGCTGGCTGTTGTTGCTGTGGGGTGGGGTGGGGAGTGCTGTGTGCTGTGGGTGGTGCAGGCAGGAGACCCACCTCTCCCACACAGTCCCCTCCAACACCACACAGTCCCCCCACACAATCCACCCACAAACCCCATGCCCATGAGCCCGCACATTTGGGGCCAGGAGGACACACTTCAACCATTCAAAGCAGGCCACTGTAAAGAGCAAATCTTCTGGACAATAGCTGCCCAGATGGCAGAGTGGGGGCACCAGAAGACATAACAGCAGTGACACCCAAAGGCTAAATGTGCAGCCACGGCCCATTGGTAGCTAGCTCAGAGGTTCTGTTGCAGTGCCCATGCCACAGCCCAGGTGGCCATGCAGTCCCTGCCCGGGTCTGGAAGGCACGCAGTCATGGGGCCTTGGGTCCAAGGAGGCTCATGCTGTCACAAGTGGCAGCAGGTCACAGCGGGGCAGCAGCCCCCACTGACAGACTGCTGCAGTGGGTAGAGGGTGCAGGGGCCACTCTAGGTAAGGGCTGATTCAGCAGTCCAGCTGGCACAAGGGGCTAGTGTCCCCAGATACCAACTGTCCAGGCCTCAGAAGTTCCTGAGGGCAAATACCACCTGTGCTGGCCCCATCCTCTAGCCTCCCTGGCTGAAGAGCTAGGAGGAGCTGGGCAGGGTCGGTTTGCCCCAAGTGGTACAATTTGCCCTACACCAAAGTGCATATTCAGGCACATGTGCTGAGGCACAAATCTCTGGCACAAATTTGTGCTACTGCTACTTGAGCTGCTGCAAGTGCATGTGCCTGTATGTGTGGATGTGCTCTCAGATGAAAAGCCTTGAAGAACCACTCAGTAATAATATGTTATGTAAATAAAGCTGGATAATTATTGTATATCTTGTCCCCTGTGACAACAATGATTTTAGAGGAAC
>NW_005842809.1:393353-398684 GCF_000455745.1 Alligator sinensis | reverse complement strand
AAGGTAAAGGAGGAGCATGTCAGAGTGGGTGCAACAAATGTAGGGAATGACAGGCAAAGGTAAAAGGAAGACAGGGATACAGTAGCAATCAAAATGTAGAGGGAAGGAAATTGTTAGGGGAACTGGTTGGGGTTGAGAGTGAGTGAAAGGAAACTACGAGGGACATAGTAGGAATGGGAGACAGGTGTTTATATAATAGTAGGGTATGGATACCCAGAAGTACACCTGATACTCCCCCACCCCATTCTGCCATGTTTTTTATCTTGTTATAATTGACTAACCCCAGGTTTATAGATGCACTTATGTAAGAAGGACAGAAGCTTATGCTGTCCAGCAGAATTCAAGGCCTGATTTTAAAGTCACTTAGATTGTAAGCTCTGCAGACTTGGGACTGTCTCTTTGCTACAGATTTGTAGTGTCTAGCATAGTGTTTCTTAAACTGGGGTACATGGATGCCTGAGGGTAGGAAGCAAATTTCTAGAGGATACATGGGACTAGATGCAGAAGAGAAAGATGAAATATAGATTGAGGAAAAAGAAGAAAGTAAAAATGGAGAACAACTTCGTAGTATCACGTACTCTGTTGGAGAGGTGACGAGAGCTTATTCTTCAGAACACAGAGTAGGAGTCAAGAGCATTAAAGCTGATTTAAATAGGGATATGCAGCCCAAACAAGTTTGAGAACCACTGGTTTAGCACATTGAGTAGCTGGCTTCTCAGTGCTACCACAGCAGTAGTAACATAACAGTAATAATATAAACAAAAAAAAATAAGACCCCTGAGGATATTCCATGTTGGGGTCTTCCTCATACATGCTGATGAAAATCCTAGTATCCCCAGTCCATCAAATCACTCAAAGATAAACTCTCAAATCATTTTCCTTGAGATGAGCAAACCAAAGCCATATGGAGCCAGTTCTGGTATCAGTTCACAAACAGAATTAGCATTTTGGCACATGGTGTCATCCTCTCTGTCTGGTACCCATGGAAGCAGATGCTCCTTTAGCTGACCACAAGCTGGTAGATGTGATATGTACACTCGACAAAATTATAGAAAGCAAGCAGTTTAAAGTGTTTTGCAGACTCCCATACTCTATCAACTCGTGCTGTTTGGCAGCTGGTCTGGCAAATTTTCAAAATAACATAACATAGTCAGTGCATGTTGTGGAGCTTAGAAAGATCCAGGCCAACCATTCTGGATAATATCTCCAGAGGGGGAACAGTACCAAGTGTGTTGTCACAGGCTCAGACACCACACTCCACATTATTTTCTCTTTTTGCAACTAACATGATCAATTTTGACAATTCCAAAGTTGGTGAGATCACAAGCACAGAGCTTTGGAAGTTTCTGGTCAGATCAGATCTGTGGATCCTATGTCCTGTGACTGGCCAGCACCAGATTCTTCAGAGGTAAAACCAAGAAGGAAGTTACAAAGTAACTTCTCCATCAGGGTAGCTTCTGCTTAGTGCCTTCCAATTTACTGGCTGTGCCAGGACATAGAGCAGGCAACCCTGGGATGTGTTTGCTGGAGCCTATTTGGTGTTATGATGGACTGGTAGGAAAAAGGAGGGCTGAGAGAGAGAGAGCGTTGTTGCATGTATCAGTCTGCCTTTGATCAATTATGGACACTACAGACAAGTCAGCTCCTAAGCAGTGGGTAACCCTATTCTGAGTGTACTGTACCTTCTACTAACAAATATCTGAGTTGTTTCTATGCTTTGGCAGCACTTGTGTAGCTTGTCATGATAATTCAAATGTATAGGACATGCCCACTTTCAAATTAATACTTCAGGTTACATAGGAAAAATAGGAGCCATTCTCTTGGACCATGGGAAGAAATACAAGCATGAGTGAACCAAGGCAGAGAAGCAAGCAATGTACATGTCTTAAGGCATGGTGACATAAGACATTGTCTGTAAATGTCTTGAGGCTGCTGGATACAATGAGCAGGTTAATTTTGTATACAGAATTGACATGTCTCTGGGATGGTTTGGGAATGGCACATCTTGTTATCTATGCAGCAGAGTTGATGTCCCAGAAGTCCCTTCCTACCCTGTGATTTTAAAATCAAGTAGGATACATACTAACTCGCAGAAGAGTTTGAGGTGCTTAGAAGAGAACATGGGGAAGCCTGTTGGAGAACTGAAATACTTTTTTTCAGGGAGCAGGTACAGAACACTGTGTAAAAATCTGGATCCATTTGGAGTGCTGAACATCTGTCCCAACTTGAGTCTAAAGATTTGGATACCTCTGTTTGCATAGTCTGCTAGAGGCTGCATCACTAACTTACTAAATGGAGTCAGAGAGCAGACAAGAGACTGTGCATCCTAAAAATATTCGTATTCATAATCATCATTTTTTAATTTGCTGCATCTAGTCCCAGGGTATTCATTGTGTTAGCTTTTACTAAGGGCACAATTAAATATGTTAGACACATTTATTTAAAACTATCTTTCTTTTTCCCCGCTTAGAATACCGAGAGCATACCAGCCTGTTTTAATCAGAGCATTGGACTTGCTGGATGCATCTGAATTCCATGCAGACTATCCCAGACAGGTTGAGGGAAGGTAGCAAAGAAAAGATGTCTTCAGCTGATTGGGACTGTCAGAGATACAGACTTCCTCTCCCATGAAATGTGTCCCATGAAATATTTGTCTAAGCCTCCCACCAGAAAGCCACAGAGTTTGTGGGCATTAAAGAGAGAGGGTTATGTCTTTTGTCTCTAAGATGTCATTTTATATCCAAGCCAGATTGGAGGTGGAGGAGTACAGAAAGCTTCCATACCTAAAGATGACCATTCAGCAAATTTTGCAAAGTGAGCTTGATCCATAGCTAGGTTTCACAGAACAGACTACACAGCTGTCACTAATTGGAGCTCACGCTGGCAGTCTTGGTGGAAAGGCCAAAGGCTGAGCAGATATGAAGGATGACCTACCTTCTTATCTTTGCTGTCTGCCCACCAGCTCTGGGTTGAGACATGGTGGGTAGGCAGCAAGGGGTAGTGTACACTGAGCTTCTGCTTGTAGCTGCTCTTTAGATGCAGAGAAATGTATTAAGTGGGGAAATTAAATGTAAATCTTATCAGATTATTATCATTAATGTCAGAGATGAGGAAACTTCTAATCACTCACTACATGTGCTTCTCGTCAAACTCAGAACAGAAAGGTCCTGAACTATGACCCCCACTTGTCTAGCGAGTTAGCCTCAAAAGTCCTTACAAATGTTAACTAACTAAACGTAGTATTATAATAGCCACCAAGCATGGGTGTCTGGTGCCCCTTGAGTCAGGGGGGCACGTGTTCCCCTGACACCAGTCAGCAACCAGGAAGGGGGCATCCCCCACGTCTGATTTCACTCGCTGTAAAAGCAGCCACGCTGCTTCCGGAAGTCCTGTGGCCACTTCTGGAAGCGGCGTGGCCGCTTTTGCTGGCAGCCCCGTTCCCTGGCTGGCGCTCATAGGGGGGCACTGGTGCTCCTGCCTGCCCCCCTGCCCACTGGCTAAACAGGAAGCGTGGCCTCACAGGGGGAGCACCAGCACTCTTAGGGGGTGCATGTGCACCCCGTGCACCCCCTACACATTGCCCCTGCCACCAAGCAGATTAGAAAGCCAACTTCCACTTGTGCCTCCTAAGCTTGAGGTTGAAGATCCAGAAAGGTTAAATGGTTTTCCAGGATCATACGGTAAGTTGGCAGCACAGCCAGGAACCCATTTCTGTGCTCTAACAATTAACTGTGCTTTTTCCCCAATCAGATATATGAATGGGTTCAAATTGGTTAGCATCTTGTTCAGACTGAGCTTGTGCCATTTGTACTTTTCTTATGAATTACTAGCCATTGTTCAAATCTGTCTGTTGGTACATGGCACTTGTTCCCATGTGATTTTTCAGCTATCATATATTGCTCTTTTTATTTGGCTATTGTTCATTTACATTGGGACTTTTGTTTTGTGCTTTGGTTTTAATAGAAGAGGAGCTGGCAACTCCACCATTAGATGGCATCATTCTTCCTGGAGTGACAAGACAGAGTATTTTGGATTTGGCACACCTGTGGGTTAGTGCTTGCCTTGTTCTTTAGTCACAGCAATTTTAATGTTCATGAAATAAATAATTGTGAAAATAAGTCACTCAAGGTGTTTAAATAATGCCTTGTGGTTTCAGCTCATCTGGGTAACTCCTTTAAACAAAATGGGAAATAAGGGAGCATGTTAGATGACTGTCTCAGCTATACTGTCAAAATACCAACATACATCCCACAGAACAATGTAAACCCTTTTTTAGAGGGGTGCACCGATAGAGATTTTGGGGGCCGATACTGATAGCCAATATTTAAGGAGGCATATTGGCTGATACTGATCCAATACAGCTGCCTCTAGGTGGTAAGTTCAGTGTGGTGGAAGGGGAGGGGGGACAGAAGGGGCGTGTGGGGGTAGATCAACGACCCCTGCAGTGCACTGTCCAAGGCGGGGGCACCCCAGTAGGGTGGGGGTGGAGGGTGTGTGCCCGTGGATCTGCGTGGTGCGGGGTGGGCGGCAGCTGCGGTGTGGAGCTGGCACTACGTGGGTCTTCTCAACACGGGCTAAGCTCGGAGCAGACTCTGGCAGTGCTGAGAGGAGGCTGCAGCCACCCCAGATTTTGCCGCAGCTCTGCTCCCAGCCCCACACCACCGCCTTGCCAGAGCCTGCTCCAAGCCCAGCCCCCGGCAAGAAGAGCCCCGTGCAGCTCCAGCTCCACCCCGCAGCTGCCGCCTGCCCCACACTGCGCAGATCCAGGGGCACAGGCCCCCCTGCCCTGCCCTCCTGAGGTGCAGGCAGCAGCAGGAACCACCCTCACCCCATGAGTCACACCTCCATCCTGTGCTCCTCTCCCCCAACCCCCCACCTGGGCAGCGCCTGCCCCCTCCCTTACTGGGGGTCATTGATCTGCCCCCCCACCCCTGTCTGTCCCCCCTCCCCTTCCAACTTACCAGCTGGAGCAGTTCTCCATGCTGCCAGCTCTGCTCTATGTTGCACTGCAGCTGCATGCAGCACAGGCATTTATCAGCCAAATTATTGGCCCCATTGGGCCGATATCCAATATAGACAATTTTCTTCATATCTGTACTGATCCATCGGTGCACCTCTACTTTTTGACATTCCCCAAAGCATTTCTACATAAGTGTTGGCTACAAATGTCCAACTCAGGATCCTTAAAATTCTGGTTTATTAGGCGGATTGAAACACTGTAATCATAAACCTTGGGGCTGGTACACACACACACACACACACACACACACACACACACACACACACACACACACACACACACACACACACACACACACACACACACACACA
>NW_005842809.1:385445-392203 GCF_000455745.1 Alligator sinensis | reverse complement strand
ACTCCTTTGCACCGGGGGTTTCTCTCTGCAGCTGAGAATTGCACCATGCAAAGAAAGCTCCATGTGGCGGGAAGCACACACACAATCATTGGGTAATGACAAGGAGTATAAAATATAAGCTACAAATGCCATGGCACACAAATAGATAAAAATACCAAACTACAAGGGGAAATACAAAATGCACACATACAAATTTTAAAACACAATTCCTTATCTTAAAGTGAAAGAGAGAGGAAGGAAGAAAAGGTAGAAAAAGAGAAACATATCCAAAGAGGGGAGAGCAAATGCAGGCAAGAGGAAAAGGGGGCTTTCTGCTACATAAGAACCTTCATTAACTTTGAAGTGGGGTTGGTAGACTCCATTTCCCACTAATTCAAACAGGCTAAAGCAAGGAAATAAGCACTTATCATTCGTGACCCCATCTGTACTTCATTCCTCAGTTCCTTGTTCTGTCATTCCACATCTCCAGCCTTAAATCCAGCCCTAGGTGTAATGCACTCACATGCTTGCAGGGTCTAATTCTGTGATGTCTGCATCCAGTTTATCAGATTTAAACCAACTGATAACATTGTAGAAAATCTCGTCTTGTGCTTGAAGGGCTCCCCATGGTGCTACTGCCTCAGTCCAGGTTCCAAGTGTAACATTTACATTGCAGTCAGAGGTATGACAGCACTTTATAAGGGACAGTGCAGCACTTTTATCTGGGTATACTGGATACCAATAGCAGTAAAGACAAGGCAGCATGAGTCTCAGTAAACCTGCATAAGTCCCTGGGAGCCATGTTATGTACTCAAGTTGCTAGCCCTCACAGGAGTCCTTGCCTTCATGCACATGCTGTAATCATAACTCTCACTTTTAGCATAGACATAACTTCAGTCACCACCGCCTTGTTCCAGAGGCACTAATCTGCATCCAAATCTTGTTATATCACTTTTGTCTTTTGCTTACATATTTCTTTTTCCCTCTGATCACTCTTTGTACACTGTACTCTTCCTCTCTCTTCCTAGCCTTTAACTTTTATTCTCATCCAGAGCTAGTTGCCACGTTTTCTGCTGCCCAGATGGCTCCTGTTCCATATTAGAATTAGTTCAAGGCACAAGGGTTAAGTCATAGATTGAGTAGAAAATGAAGTTTCCACAACCAAATGACACCATTCCAATGTTTAATTGAAATATTAATTAAACATTTAGTGTTCCCATCAATATTTCCCTTAAATCAGGAACGGAAAGATGGTTAGAATTGCTTAGCACTATTGCAGAGTAGCATGTGGACCTTTATTATGCCTGTGCAATGTTAATAACTTCACTTATCATTTGTGGTATGGGTAACATGAATTGAGAATATGGCAAATACATGCAAGCCACAATAGAAGATTAGGGCAGGAATCGAAGTACTTGGAACCACAGGAGGAATTCCAGGTGAGTAGAATATAGTTAGCTACAGTTGAATTTGATAAGAGATTTGAAGACAAGCTTACTTACACAAGTGCTATGAAGTTCATTAGTAAACATAAATAAACACGTCCTCTATGTTTTTCATATCATTATAAATATATTTTCCATCTGCACAGTGTTCTGTAGTATGGTGTTGAGGTTCAATACCAAGTCAGAGGGAAGACTGCCACACGGTGAACTGACAGCATCTCATGTTGCAGACCTTTGAGTTTTCCTTGTAGGTCATTCATTTGTTGACTAGGTTCCACCTTGACTCAGATTCATAGCCTAAAATAGGCTGAGTGCAACAAATTCAGGGCATTTAAGTTGAGGAAAGTGCTTTGACTTTAAAGATGATGTGCTTGCCTCTTTTCTTTTTGGTTTCTGTTGCAGGGAGAATTCAAAGTGTCTGAGCGGTACATCACCATGAGTGATCTGACAACTGCCTTGGGGGAAAACAGAGTGAAGGAGATGTTTGGTGCTGGGACTGCTTGTGTTGTATGTCCCGTTTCTAAAATATTATACAATAATGAGGTAAGAGAACCATTTATATGTTTTTATTTGTTCGTTTTCCCTATTAACTATGAATTGAAGGAAAAAGAAATAACTAGGTAGAAAAGGAGGCTGGTTGTAGCTCTGCTGCCAAGCCATTGTCTGAGGTGGAGGTGTATCTTACAAGTACAGTGTCTTGCCTTCCAAGTGACTAAGCAATAGAGCTGGTGGGGGGAAAATACTTTTAGGGTCTTTTTCTCTGTGTGTTACCAGCATTTCTTCCTCCCTTTTTATTTTTAATCTGTGAATTCAAAATGTGAAAAAGAAAATGACCAGCTCTTAGCTGACTGGGCAGAGGCAGCAATTTTATTTTAAAGTTAGTCAAGTTTTTGTCATTAAAAAAAAAAATTAACATTTCAAATTTTCATCAGGATGTTAAAATAGGAAAAACACTTTGGTCAGCTTGACAGAGGAGTGAACGTGAATTGGGGTCAGATCTTTCCTCACTGAGAGCTGGTCTGATCCTGTTTTGTTCATCATGGTCATAACGTTCTTTGCAGAGGGTCAGCTTTAAGGTATACTGCTAGCAGAAAACCATGCATGAGCAACAAACCTGGTTGTGCAGGGAACACAGCTTTGTGCTATTATTCCCCTTTCCTTCTCTTCTGCTTTTCCCCATGCCTAACATGACCCTTGCTCTTTATTTCTGGCAGCTCTGATGAAGTTGATCTAGGTGTCAGGACTAAGACAAGGTAGTAAGGTTACTTCTGTCTGCTGTACACCAGCTGGAAGATTTCTTTTTCATCCAAGCGAATTCTCTAGGGCAGTGATTCTCAACCAAGGTGCCTTGAGATTCTTTCAAGGGTGATGCAGGGTGCCACAGTGTTACTGCTCTTAGGTGTATAAACATGATTCACAAGATAAACTTAGAAATTTCAAACATGAATCCATAGAGTTAACAATATTTTGACCTGTTGCGGTCTAAGTTCTTTCCAACAGAAGTATTGTTCTACTTTTTTTTTTTTCTGTAGTCCATAAAAGAGTGAAAACTAAGAGCTGGCATTTTTCAAGGCGTGCCTTAAGTCTAAAAAATTTGAAAACCACAATTATAGGGCATTTCTCGCACTTTGTGTTCACTTACACAGTCCAAAGCAAATTTTAAGAATGGAAAATGCAGTCATTTCTTTGACAAGCTATATACTAGGACAACCACAATAGAATAGTGGTTTAGAATAATTAAATAGTTGGCGTATATCTATTAAATAATATTGTACTTTCCCAGTATGATGGGAGACATGAAGATGTTGGTTATTGGAAATGCATTTGTTTTATTTTAACACAGTTATGCAGATAGTAAATAGAGTCTACATATAGTGGTGCCTATTGTGGTCTTTCTGAGTTTTTTGCAACAGAAGAATTATTCTATTCTTTTCCATACATAAAAAGTGGGTGAGAGCTAAGAGCTGGTGTTTTCCAAGGGGTACCTTGAGTCTAAAGAGGTTAATAACCACTGTATTATTGGCTGTATAATAATTGTTCTCTTTTTAAATTCCATCCTAGAATTTGAACATTCCAACTATGGAGAATGGACCTCAGCTGGCCACTCGCTTCTTAAACAAGCTGACTGATATCCAAGTAAGGGCTTGCTTCTCCTTAATGTGACAGAGTAATAAAAGGGGTAGCTTATAAATGAATGGATAGGGTTTGTTTCTAGTAACAGGGTACACCAAACATCAAAATGTAGACTTCAGTGCCAGGGAAAGTAGAATAAAACAGTGTCTTGGCAGATTATCAGAGGTAAAGAATTGCGAAAGATGATATTTTCTCCTACATATCACTTGGGGTTGTTGCTGTCCCCTTTTAAAACTCACCAAGCCTCATTCATCCTGAAACAAAGTAGTGTAACACAGGTATGACATAAAGGACCTGACGTGCTTCCAGGATATAAAGGTTTTGGCCACAAACCCTAGTGGCAACTGTTTCATCTTCCCTTTAAACAAATCAAATAATACATTAAAAAAATTCTGACCCTATTTGCTGATACAGTTATTTCATGACTGTTGCAAGAGAATTGTTTTTAACTCTCAGGAATTTATCCTCTCTGAGCCTCTGAACTGGCAGTCTTAAAGCATTGTTGAAATGTCTTTCAGCATTTCAACTTTTATTAAGTGTGGTTCCATTAAACTTTTAGGGGCTTTTTTTAGAAACTTTAAAATCAGATTCTTTGCTATTGTACCAACTCATCTTCTAACTTACAATAAGGGTGCAACATGGTGTACTTCAGCTGATACAACAATCAGAAGGGATTGCTAAACTGAGCTGCTTGTGAATTGTGGCTTGTCATCTACTTTCTACTCACCTGAAACACTGTGGTGAGCATGCTGAGACTTACAGTGTGGTATTGCATTACTATTCAGTGCATTAGGTAACAGAGAAGTTAAAACTCAAATGAAATGAATAACATTCCACTAATAATTCCCTAATTAATTAAAATAGTCTGTGCCAACCTTAGAGCAAGGGCAGTTGGGCATCATGTAGTTTCAGTATTTCGTGTGCATTTCTCTTTCTGTAATGCAGTTTTCACAGTTGGGTATTAGAATTCAGATTTTTGCCCTGAAACAGCTGCTTTTCACAACTCCAAGAAAGGTAGGGGTGGGCCAGTAGGGGGCACTTCTGCGCTCAGCCACCTGCCTCATTGTGCCTGACCAAAAACCACACTTTGGGTGTGTCCTCTGGGGGCCTATGTCTGACCAACCCCTTCCTGGATCACACCCACAAGCCTGGGGTAACCGCTGCCACCACCAGGGCCCTGGTCTTGTTAGGGCTCTGCATAGCCTGGGGTACACAGACCCTGGTGACCTCAGGATGCTTAGCCCACTGTGGTATTTTGGGGTGCTTCTTTTAGCCTGAAGTATTCACAAGCAACCTCCTGTACAGGAGGAAAGTAAAAAGCATCCACCTTAGCCAGCTGAACATGGGGGGCTTTAAAGACTAGTCTCACCCTCATAAGCATTTACAGCAAGCCATGCTATAACAGATAGCTTTATTAATCAAAGAGGGAGAGAGTGAGGAAGGAATACAAAACAATGGAAATTTTTTTTTTAAGTTAACCTACTTAAGCAAAACGAAATGGGCTTGTTGGCCCCTTTTGATAGTTTCTGCCACCTTCTTCCTCAGGCTTCAGGAGTCACGCATTTATCCACTCCAGAGTTCTTGTAACATGGCTTGTAATATCTACCAAAACTGTTGTTCCCCATAATTTCAGTGGAGTTACAGTTCTGGTTGTCCCAGATTGTTGCTATACCATGCTAAACAGTTTTGGTGTGCCACCATAGTCATGTGGGAGCATGTATATTTCAAGTGTTACAGGAAGGGATTTCTGTATACTCATAGTTAGAACAAAAAGGGCTTTCAGATTCTTTGCTGTAAAGATGCTGTATAAAGTAGAGCTATTTGTGATAGTCCTCTCTAAATTATAGACACCCCTCCACTGGGAGCTAGATGGAGATAGATATTATACTTCATTGTTGGCCAGCCTACAGTGATCACATCATAGCAATTTTTAGTCATCAGCAATTTGCCCTGTAATTGAACCTCTGACCTGGGGCAGAATACCTGCCTATCCTGTTAGTAAGCACCTGTATCACCCAGGTTTCTCATATACCAGGGGTGGGCAATTATTTCAGCTGGAGGGCCACTTAATGAGGCTTGCTGAGCTTTTGAGGGCTGCATGGGTAGTCCTGCCCCTTGACAGTTGCCCCACCCCCTGGTTGCCATCTTGGGACTGGGCGTCCCGCCCCTAACCCCTGACCTTTGCTACTGGAAGTCCCTCCCCTTGTCCCCCCAGAAATACTCTTTTTGGGAAGTGGGGATTGCCATCTTAGAAGCAGAAAAAACCACATCAAATACCTATTATAACATATTTTAATTTTATTACCAAAATAGTTGTCATGATTTGTGTTTGAAGAGCGTATATAGAGGTGATAGCATAATAACTCAAAAATAAAGTCTTAGTGTATATTGTTGGGGGGAGGATGATTGGCAGGGGTGTATTATGGTAGGGTGTGTGCATGTATGGGGGGTGTATGGTGATGTGTGGGGGGTGTGTGTGTATGTATAATGGGGGGTGCACGTGTGTTGTGTGGGGGTGCATTTATGGGGGTGTGGGGGGGTTGAGGGGGTATGGCTATGTGTATAGGGGGGTAATAGGGTATGTTGGGGGGTGTATATGTGGGGGGGGTTGTGGAAGCAGGGGGTGGGTGTCTGGTATTTGTGGGGTGTGAGGTAGGGTGGGGAGGTATGAGGACCCCCTCCACACTCCCCCCGTGATACACAGCCCCCACAGGTGGCAGCAACAGTTGTGGGTGCTCGTGCCTGGCACAGGCCCTAGTGCAGCAAAGAGCACCTTTATTTAGGCAGCTCTTTGCTGCCTTTATTAAAGGCAGCAAAGAGCTGCCTTTATTGCCGGGGCTCCCTGCTGGACATGTGCAGTGTCTGCACTTGCATGCCATCATTGTGAAGCCCTGCACTAGAGCCAGCTGCCTTCGCCGTTCCCTGCCATGCAGGTCCCGGGACTCTGCTGGAAGTGGAGGGGAGCTGCACCCCCTGCTTCCCGACAGAGTCCCAGGACCTGAACAGCAGGGAGCAGTGAAGGCCGCTGACTCCAGCACAGAGCTTCCCCCCAGTGGCATGCAAGTGTTGGAGTTATATGTGCATAGTGCAGAGCCCCGATGATGAAAGCAGCTCAGCCAAGCTGCACTGCTCACCGTGCTGTGCAGCACTGGCCAGAACTGTGCACTGCCAGGCGCCAGCACCTGCTCTGGGTACAAGTGC
>NW_005842809.1:377086-385414 GCF_000455745.1 Alligator sinensis | reverse complement strand
TCCTGCCTGCTGCTGCTGCCACCACCTGCAGGGGCTGCGTACCATGGGGAGAGTATGGGGGATCCTCCCCCACTCCCTCCCACCCACACCGTGCCCACCCAAGCTCCACACTGCTGCCACTCCCTAAGCGTGGGCTCCGTGCTGCTGCCAGCCCCATGCTCTGCACTCCTACCCGGCTGCAGCTCCCCTGCTGCCCTGCACCTACCGCTTCCCTACCTGCTGCCCGGAGCTAGCAGGATGCCAGGGAAGTTGAGCAGGTCCCCCAGCAGTTGCAGCAGAGCCCCAACAAGAAGCTGCATGCTGGCTGGGCTGGGCCCTTCCTCCCACGAGTGTAGGAGTGGGGCACCATAGGATATGTTGACGGGGGGTGTGTATACATGGGTGCCTTGCTTCCACTCTTGTGAGTGGAAGGGCTGGATGGGGTACAATTAGTTGGTGGGCACTGCAGGCCAGATGGAAGTGCTTGGTGGGCCGAATCTGGCCCTGGGCCATATTTTGCCCACCCCGTCATGTACCGTATATGCTAGTTTAACCTTTTCAAATGACCTGAATTATTTTGTTTCCTGAACTGTTTCTCTGCCACTCTTTGCTTTGTTTTGTTTCTTGTTTGTAATCTACAGTTTTCACATGTGCAACAGGGTTTATTTGGATTTGAACAAGCAGCTGTGCCATGGGTATTAGAGCCAGAGTGACAAATTAGAACCTCTTGGGCAGAACTGATTACATTTCTCATGGCAGTTGAAGGAGACAGAGAGAACACTACAGTGTACATTTACCTTTGTGTCACCAAAAGGAAATCATGGTTACTAAAGGTCGATACAGTTTTAGATTAAATAATTTACTCTGTATCCAGCAGTAGCTTGGTTATGAATGAATCAGTCACAGAATCCTGTGTTTTGTAACAGCTTGATTTAGAAGGTTATTTCAAGATAAGATTCTCTTTTCTGGGAATTAAAATCTCTCTGAAATACCATTCAGTGTTGGCAATCTCCTTGCTTCTAAATGAAAAGCTCCAACTGCCTTGGCTGGGATGGACAGTAGTTCCAAATATACGCTATTTATAGTGTTTTTATATTTGAGGAGGAAATGCTGAGAGTGCAGACCAGAACCTAATATGGTAGCGAGGAATGAATGGGTTTAGATGAATATATAGTTTGTGTTATGATAGCACTTCAGGCCACAGCCAAGATTAGGTCGCTGTTATGAGAATACAGTGCACATATAGAAAAAGTTGGTCCCTCCCTTAAAAGTCACTCACTCCTGGAAACCTTGGAAACACAGTAGTAGGGTTAGCAGGAGGAAGAGAAAAGAAATATTAATATCACCAGATCAAGGCCTGTGGGACAGAGTGAGCGAGTAGCTTGCCCAAGGTTAGACAGGAAGTCTGTGGCAGAGCCAGGAATGTAAGCTCAAGTCTACTTCTTGTCAGCACAGGGTCTCAATGGTGAGAGTGTATTTCCTTCCTAGTTTTTTGGCCGAAAAATGTATCCATACATTTTGGTTTATGAAACATTAGGCCACTTTTTAGATTATTTTGATTATATGCAGGTATTTACTTTGTAGTTCTGTACCACTTGGTACAGTGAGGCCCAGATCTCACTTGAGGTTTCTCTGTACTACTATCCAGTATTTGAGATTAGACTTTACCCTTCTTTGTCCTTCCAAATATCCTTCCTGATTACTGACGCTCCCTTGCTTCTATTCTCCCCTCTTCCCACTATAACTGCTGTTTACATCCCCCTATAGTCAAAAGTCAGAATCCCCATCTTCCACTAGTCCAAACACCAGACAACCTTCAGCCGTTCTGGGTGCCAATAGTCTGGTTCTTGGCCCTTCCAAGGCATGATTTGAGCAACTATAGTCCTTATTTTTACCTGAGTCTGTCTTGACTTCTCACTGCTGAGGCAGCACTTGAAGGAGGCTTTCCTTCCATGCCTTCTGCACAGATTATCTGGCTCACCCCTTGTCCTCTAATATGGCTCGTTATCCCCGTGTAATAGGGATTTTCCACACCCTATGAAATGGCTCTACGGACATGAAGCTCCAATCTTTTACTATTAATCTATGCCCACATATAATTAAATATGCTGCTTGTGATGTTGTGGTGCACTGAGTGTTTATTTACATGCTTGTGGCAAAGAGCCTTAGAACAAATGTAGTGGCAAGTTAGTGACTTGTCTTACCTTGAGAGGGAGAAGACCCAGGATGCTGACAGATGTGATGGTTTGCCATGCAATCAGCCACTGAAAGCACTCTACAGCCATGCGCTGACAGAAGTGCACAGCTGCAGAGCACTTTAAAAATGCCTGGTTGCACGATAGTCTGAACCCTCATTTCCAAAGTGGAGCACCTTCCTCAACATTTGTCAGAGCATGCTGGGAGCAGGGCTGGGTTGATGCAGCCCAAATCCTGCTCCAGGTGCTGTCTTCAGAATGGGAGAGGGGGAAGGGAGGGGAGTGAGTTTGGTCTGTGGGTTGCACAGCCAGCACTGGAGAGTGGGTTAGGTGCATTGGAGCCCCCGAGGTGGGGGGGCTCCAGTCCACATGTCCCCCCACTCCAGAGCAGGGTGGGGAAACCCCAGAACAGACCTCCTTCCCTTCCTGAGAGAGCATGGGAGCTTGCAGAGGGGGGTGGAGCTAGAGGACAGAGGCTGCAGACAGCAGCCTCTCCCCCTGAATCAGCTTCAAAGTGGAGCTTGATCACCCACTCTCCTGGTCCAACAGCAAATGTCTATTGGATCAGGAGGGTTGGTCTAATTTATGGTGCTTTCTGAGTTAAACCGGGGAGCTGCACAGCTGTCAGCACCCTCAATGTGATAGATCTTTCCAGCTCTGTTTTCTCTGATCCTATTTACTAGGTAGGGAGAGCAGGCTTTTATTTTCTCATCTACAGAAGGTTTGTTTTATTAGTTTATGCTGTTCATTCTGTATGTTCTCTTTAATTACACTGTGTAATATTTCAAATTTGATTATATCTGAAATAAATTCAAAGTTCTTAAAAAAAGGAGAGAAAAGAAGATAAGCAGTCATATTGACATACTGGGGCATGAATAAGCCACGTTCTTGTGAACATGTTAGCAAAAGGACTACGCAGTAATCCTTGGTCTTTAATACAGACGTTATTAAATTCCAAGGCTGCTCCATCAGAGCAAGTGTGGTCTGTTTTGTATCTTGTCACGGGAGAGCAGCATAGCTTTTTCATAGCTTGCTCACAGGGAGATGCATACAGGTTCACACTGCCTTTGGTTTTGTTTAATAAAGATTAGAACTAAGTAATAAAATTAATTAATAAGCCTGTTCTATAGAAATGTCTATATTGTACATTTACTGCTCTATTAAAGCCATGTTCCATTATTACAGTAATGAAAAACAGTCTTAGTACAGATGAGACTAAGCGTGAGTGTTTTTTGTTGTTGTGTGCTGTTACCTTTATCCCTGAACTATGATCTTTGCTTTTGTTTCAGTACGGGAGAGAAGACAGTGACTGGGCAATGCTGGTGTCATGAGCAAAAACCTGGAGAAGACTGGACCTTCCATACACTAAAGACAAGCCAAACCATTACACACAAATGATGACCGACTTCTCTAATGGCGTATGAGTAGTGTAGTCTTGTCACCTTGATCCCCAAGATATTTGTTTCTCTATGCCAGGGAATGTGAACACAATCATTTTGATTTTTACTATAATCTTGTTAGTAGAGGTGTCTCTTCTCTTTAGGGGTGCTAGATGTAAGCAATAGAACTTTTCCTAGTGGTTTTCTTAGTGCCTCCTTGTGTCTTATGTACAGTCCAAAAACTTTGTAAAATACTTTTCAACTGCTCTTCAGTGTTTTATTTTCCTCTCCCAATTACTGACACTGCCACCACCAGAGTTGGCTGCTATATAAAGAAAAGCAGTCCACTGTTTGGAGGCCTGTTAATATCTCTTTGTTTGTGTGCTCAGCTGTTGAATACCTTTTAACCTTTACATTTCCCCCCCTTCTTTTACTATATTTGGGTGGCAGGTTCCTCACTTGAATTTCCAGAACTCTTAATATTCTCCTTCATTTTTATTCTGCCAAAACACAGCATCATTCTTTAAATCTCATGACAGAGCATGCACTCCTTCAGAATGAGGATATATTCAGTCCCAGAGCATAGCAACATAGGATGCTTACAGAAGTAGAAAAGAAAAAAAACTTTACTTTAAACTTTGCGTGCCTCCACACTGAGCCCAGCGCCTGTCCAGAAAAGGCACTTTTATCTAATAGCTGATTGAATCAGCTATTAGATAAAAGCCCCCCAAAACCCCGCTGAAGTGTGTGATCTATATAGACGCTGCGGAGTTGGACTAATGCACTTCCTCTTCTGGTAAAGCACTGTTTTATTTTGTTTTGGGGTTTTTTTTCCATATTTGTCAGCATCCATAACTTCTAAATTAGTTTGGATGAATCAGCAAAGTGTTGTTTTATTTTTTTGTTAGTTGATTGTTTCCTTCCCTGTCCAAAAGGTAAAGACTCTTCACCCTCACTCGCCAACATGTTCCTTAATATGGCCTCTGTGTTACAAAGAGGCTATGGTTTTCCCACATGGGTTCTACTTTTTGCTTTCCAGTGAAAGTGTTGAGTGCAGGAAGACCAAGGGACTTCATTCCAACCTTGTTGATATGTTTATTATTTTCCCCTTCATGTGCTACTGTACTTATGCACACATTCTCTTGTTTCCATACAGAGCATTTTTTGCTTCACATTTGGGAAAGTTTATGATTTCTACAGATTTTCTTTTACTGTTAAATATACTATCATCTAGATATAGTATCGTTATTTATATCATCCAAATGAGCCTTCCATTCTATACACATTACTTTTTTAACAAGCTTTAACATCTTCATTGCCAAAAAATGTTACAGTATTTCATAGCAGTGCTCCATGATGCCTTCGGCCTGATTCTTCTGTTACTTCAGCACAACGCTGGTATAATTTCATTAGCTCGAATGGAGCTACACCTGCATAAGTTAATATGGTGGAGCATCTAACATTTTACAACAGAAATGCAGTATTAGCATGTAGTATTTTTTAAATAGGAAATAACCATTTTTTCCCACTGTTTGCTAACTGTCCCTACCTACAATTGGCAACTGCTAATATAGGGCATGTGTAGACAAAACAGGGGCCCTAAATTAAAGCGGTGGGTTTTAAAAAACACCGTTTCAATTTAGGGCTGATTTAAACCCCCATGTTTTGCACAAAGCCCGCTGATTTACTTGCCTCTCCGGCGGGGAGGGGAGGGTGAGCTGCCAGCGGGTGGAGCGGTCTCTAGGCATTTGGGGGCGGGGGCTAGTGTTTCCCTCCGTGGCAGCATCAGCCACCCCCCCCCGGTCGGCACCCAGCTCGGGCAATCCTGGGGGGCACCGCAGCCATGGAGGGAAGCACCGGGCCCCTGTGCAGCTCAGGCAGGCTTCACAGGCAGGGAAAAAAAGATCAGGCTTGCCACTTTTCTTGGGTGGAACCTGCTTTCCCGAACTGCTGCCACACTGCCTGCAGGGCTTCCTGCAGAGTCATGGAGCTGCACAGAACCCGGTGCTTCGCTCCGCGGCTGTAGGGGCACCAGGGGGACCTGGTGACCGTCTATAAACTCACTAGGGGGGACCAGAAGGGTTTGGGGGAGACCTTGTTTCCCCTAGCGCCCCCCAGGATACCAAAGAATAACGGCCACAAGTTGTTGGAGAGTAGGTTTAGATTAGACATCCGTAAGAACTGCTTCACAGTTAGGGCAGCTAGGATCTGGAACCAACTTCCAAGGGAAGTGGTGCTGGCTCCTACCCTGGGGGGCTTTAAGAAGAGGCTTGATGCCTACCTGGCTGGGGGCATTTGAGCCCAGTTTTCTTGCTGCCCAGGGAGGCGGTCGGACTTGAAGATCTACAAGGTCCCTTCCAACCCTACTTCTATGATTCTATGAAAATAAATCTCCTTGAAAATTTTAGTTTGCTGTGCCCCAAGTCATTTAAGGTGAATTACGCTGCTGAATTTCCTACAGCAGCTAGAATTAATGCGCAATACACCGCCAAGGCATGCAAACACTGACACCACTAAAGTGGTGCAAAAGTATTTAGCCCGCTTTAAAATGTCATGCACATACCTCTCTTTTCATCTACACACGGCCACAGTAAACATAAGCTAATTATTTCTAAATAAGTAACCCACTGTTTTAGGCAACCACTTTAAATTTCCATAGGGCTTCTTTGTGCATTTTTTTGGTTAAGAAGTGGTCAAACATACCTTACTATTAGGCTATCAATTTCTTCTGCTCGCTGCACAGTGGCTTTAGACAGATTTTACTGTTACCCAGTCTTTATATTTTCTTGAAGAACAGTTGAAGGTTACTTAGTGACAGTGTAACAATTATTAAAAGTAAATTGTTGGACAGTGTTCTCTTTAAAATACATGTGTAAGCATAAAATGCTGTTTCACTTCAGTAGCAGTAAAACTGTGTATCTGTTCCTCTCTCAATTTAAATCTATATTGTGTTGCTAGTCTTTGTTCAGTATCTTGCCATGTATTATAAACTACTGGTAGTCTACCTTTTTATATGGTTGGTGAAAAAAGTAATACGGGGGATATGTCAAGACATGATTTGGGGTAGAGAAGCTGTTTCCAGTAAGGCAGGTACCATAACTAGAGTGGCTTTGATTACAGCCTATGTATCATGGAGCTCATTTGAAGATTACACAATGAGTAAGAATTAAGTGATTTGCTCTTACTGAACTATGATCCATTCCATTATGTTCATCTTAGATACTCCTCTTCAGTGTCAAGTGGGCAGGTGCAGCATGTTGATTTGTAGTATATATAAACTGAACGTGTGACCTCCTACCTGAGATGTTAATAATATTAACAGGAGTTGTACATCAGAAATTCCCCTGGGCAACCCCAGTCTCCAAACAGTAATCTGATCATAAGTTAAAATAAATAAAGGCCAAGTAGTCCGATTGACTTAAAAAATAACATTTATAGATCTGTGAAACTTCTTATGTCTGATTAGTGATTCCACGTGGAAGTAGCCAGTTGGCCTTTGATGTTTGTGACCTACACTGCTTCATGGAGAGACTAGAATTAGATCACCAATCATTTTGCCACAGAGCTGTTAAACCCTTCAAAAATAAAAAGGCTAAAGCAGAACAAAATTGGAAAGGTAGTCAGCTACTGCATGTGCCACCTTTTGAAACTGTTTTGCCCTGTCTGCATAAATTCTGATAGGCTTGATTAGTTTATTCAGACTCCAGTAAATAGATTTCAAGCTTCAAGCATTATATTCTAAATGAAAGAACTACATAGCACAATAAGCAAATGGAGTATTTTGATGTTGCACAACAGACCTGAAGGGAAATACATGGCCTGTATTCTGCATCTGTAGTATTTATCCTATTAACAAAAAATTGCAAGAAAAAAGCATTTATATAAAACAGTGAGCACTTTAGATATTGTGTTCTCTCTATTTTAGTCCATAAAGTTTAGGAAGGAACTGTGTTATTCCCTGAGCTAATAATGTAATGTTGCTCTTGTAAAAGAACATCTGCACAATCTCTTTTCCATGTGTACTATTTGTTTAATTGCAGCAGATTTACATAGAAAGAGCATGGTACATCATAACTAGGCAATTATCCATTCTTCATCACTTAGTTATGGTTCCACTAATTGATCATTTAAGACATAAGATAGTCTAACATTAGGAACATTTGAGGCTGTTTAAAAAAGATCAACAAATTAATATTGTTGTGTGATATTTGCATAATTGGCTGCAATTATTTAACGTTTAATTGGGTTGATCAAATGAGATTCAGCCTCTCGCATATGTATGCTTTACAAACAGTGGTGCTTTAAAATGATAATAATGAACTAATTTTTGCATGTTCTTTCTTTCCCCACTTCATTCTTTGATTATTATTTTCAACGTTGAGCATGTCCTTAATTTTCAGTTCAGTGAGTGTGATTTATCAGCAGAAAAGAAGTCCTTGGGATGAGAGAATGTTTCAGAGGTCCTTGAACTTGTATTTCACACTAACTTTTCTGATGGAGGAGTTGTGATATTACCAGCTTCCGGATTCAAGTCAGGGCAAATTCTCTGACTTGCAGTAACTTTCGTGAGAATTCTAACAAAAGCTTCCCAAGGACTGAGACTCCAACAGGAGGAGTCTCAGTGGCACAACACAAAATTAATTTCCACTGAAGTTGGAAGGGCAGCAAGGACAGAAATGGAAGGTATTGGCCAGGAAGGGAGAAGGGTGAATCTTCTGATTCAGTGTATGCTTCCACAGTCTCAACCATCAGGATTTCCATAAAACTCAAGCTAT
>NW_005842809.1:367051-377055 GCF_000455745.1 Alligator sinensis | reverse complement strand
AGCAGGACACCCTCTGAGAGAAATACAGTTGACTTCCCTGTAAAAGCAAAGGGGATTCTCTTGTTCTTATAGTACACCTGAAGAACAACAATCTGAATATATGGGACCTTTTAAAACTAAAGTTGCATTAGATGTTGAATGAAATTCATACACAAAAGTATGTTAGCAGTTAGGTAAGAAAGGGAGGCCAAAGGGGAGAGAGTGAAGAACAATTCCACAGCCCCATTACCAGTGAGGGAAAAGAGAAGGAAGTATTGTTGAATGGTTTCTACAAAATAACCTGTATGACCTCCTCAGATGGCTGAGTTTTGATTGCCTTTTGATAGTATCCAATTCAATACAGATTCCTGTAGCAGAGCTAATGCTAATACCTACCAAGCTATGTGGTGGATCCCCCATTATGTGGTATACTTAAATTTGAATGAGATGTCTCTCTAGAGGAGAGCTGTGGCTCAGCTGAAAGTTATGGCTTGAAACAATTATTGATGAAAAATCAATGACCTATTTTAAGAAAGAGATCAGATTAAATCATAACGGTTCCTCTTGGCTTTAATATGTTTTTGCCTCTTAGTTTTCAGTCTCTGCCTATGGCTTTCATTGGGTTCATTTTCTCATTTCTTCCATCTTCCGAAAAATAAAAAAAATAAAATCAAGTAATATCGGGACCAAATTTTAGTAGAGTTAGTAACTTCTATTAATAAGACTTCTGTGGGTACTTACTGTGCTCGAATAGTAATTGTTTTGGGGTGCCTAGATAAGAAGCCAGAGTCACTGAAGTGCAGCAGAATGATGAGAATATTTTGAACAAGGTAATGGGCTTTTATTTGAGAATTCAGTACCCCTCTTCTCCTCCCCCCCCCCCCCCCCCCCCCCCCCCGCCCATCCCAGTTTGAAACTAATGAAAATATTGTGGAAGAAGACAAAGGCCTTAGAAATAGTCAGTTCTTAACTCTGGGCACAAGAATGCCCAGAGTTCAGGGTAGTATTCCAATTTAATGTTAACTCTCCTTTTTCATTCATTAAGCATAATAAACAAAACAATTTACCAGTAAATTTGAAATTATGGAATCTCATGGCTTAGGTGAAATACTAAACTCACTGCTCAAAATTTCTTTCCCTCTTGTGGCCTCTTGTGCATATGGGATCAAAGGATTTGGATTAAAAGGTTCTGACTAGACTGTTTGTATTATGCTGCTTGGCTCCTAGTTATAATTTGGTTATCTACATACAAAGGAATGAGCAAAGAAGGGATTAGGAATTAGGTCCTAGGAGTTCCGCTTTGGCTCCTACACTGACCTTGGACAAGTTAAATAACTACTCTTTAAGTTCATTTGTCATCTGAAATCAGAAATAGCACCAGCTTATATTAAGGGTGAAGAATAAATATTGAGTGAGGTAATGGCTTGGGTTTTACTGGGGCTGTGGAAAGAGTTTGAAGAGTCTGCCCTGTTAGAAGCCGCAGAATAAGTCCACAGCTAACTGTTGGGAGTTGGGAAGGCTGTTCCATACATCCACAACAGGTTTTCTTTAATCTACCTATTCCATCTGATTTTTGTCCCTGTCAGAAGCAAGGTACTGAACTAGAGGGTCCACTGATATAATGTTTTAGTTTTTGGCAATCCTGTATTCCTGTCCAAACAAGAACTGGATATTCTGTATTCTACCGAGGGCAAGAACTGAATCACACTTCACCTGCTTGGCCAAAAACCATGGCCAAGAAAGTAGGTAGAAGGAGGATGCATGTTCCTTACCCGTGGGGTTTGTTCAGGTGGTATATATACTTCCTACTTATTACTGATTTTACTGTAACCCAACAGTTGAACTGTGTATTTGCAAAGTACTTTGAAGGATGGAAAGCATGGTTTATAAATGCAGAGTAATACTGGTACTATTTTGTTGTACATAGGTTTAATCTAGACTTTAGCCAAACAGTATCCACTTTGTTACAGATAAGCTATAAATGAAGCTCATTCACTTTCAGAAATATATTTAACCAGCTGAGGTAGATGTCAGAAAAGAGCCAGTGTTTGAAGCATCTCTTCCTAGCTAGTTGCATCATTTTAATTATGCAGAACACAAATGTTGATTTTTATGATGCAGCCTGTTTTTAAGACTTCTTGCAATGAAACCATAATCTTATAAAATGCAAATCTCAGTTCCAAGTTTATAACAGCATTTGGCATGTAGAAAAATGTTTGACAAGGACACTATTCAGAGATCAGATGTAAATTCATGTTTATATTTGTCAAAATCAAGCTGAAGTTTGTAGGAACCATTTCATCAGCCATGTTCCTAAACCCTTCTGCATCAGCATCCATCCCCTACCATTTTAGATCACTGCTGTTTAACATAGCACTCATGTAAGGTTAATCATTGTTTTGGGGTCCATCCTGCAAAGGTGCTGCTGATTCTGGAATTTGACAGATAGGAATTGAGAAGCATTAGGATGCCATTTATTTTTACAGAAATAGTTATGGTCACTAAACTCAAGACCCACTGTTACTATTTGGCTCATTTAAGTAGCTGTGTTTTTCATTTGTGATGGAAAAAGAGAGAACAGAAGATGATTTACTGAGTTTGCTCATTTACAAGATTGTAATGTAGAAAAGCCAGATAAGATTTTTAAAAATCGGACCCTAAACGACCAAAGGTGAAAATGCAATCACTCCTTTGGAGCCTTGTAAAGGATTTAGGTTTTAAAAGCTTTTTGTTTAGAATTGCCTGCTGAATTAGATTAATATCACAAAGGCAGGTTCAACTTTTGAAGAAGAAATTAACCATGATACTGAATATGACTTTGCAGTGTCATTCTGTGTCTGTAGAAAAGCATTAGGTAAACCGTGTTCACTGTCCTTGCCACACCCTTCTCCATTGCCCCACTTCCCCCAGTACAACAGCTAGTTTTCTGTATTTTTCAGTGAAGACAGAAGTGCCCGCTGTAACTGAGAACACTTTGCAGGAAGGGTTCTGAGTTGGACCACTTCCCTGGACCAAACAGAAGTTCAGTTGGTTTGGGGGGGGGTGGGGAGGAATCTTTGCAGTTGGTTTCCCCTAGCAACAGCTGTCCTCTCTCCTAGCCTATCCCTGTTTCAGAATTGGAGAGGGGAAAGGGAGGAGGAGCTCGTTCTATGGGTTCTCCAGCAAGGGCTGAAAACCCCCCAGACCAAACTCCCTCTGCTCCCTTTCCCCCTTTCCATTCTGAAAACAGCTCGAAGCTGGGACGCAGCACAAACACAAGTTACAGAAGACACTCTGTTTTGAAACAATCTTCACGTGACCCCTGATGCAATGAGAGTTCAGATTTTCACCTGATTGGCCCATTTTTGAAGCACTCTGCAGCCGTGCACTTGTGTTGGGTTACAGCTATGAACATTTTTCTATGGCCGGATTGGGTGAAAATTGTCATTTCTCTCTGTGTCCTTCATCTCTTTTTAGGATAATATAACTAGGTTTAAAAACAAAACCCAACCAAAACTGGAACTCACCAATAATCTAAGAAGTATTCAGAGCAGAAGTGAGCGCTCCACATCCTCTGTGTATAACCGCTCCTATGAGATACTCCCCCCTCTTCATTGTTAATGCCTAAATTGTCTAGAGCAAGAACCCCTTTGTTCTGTGAAATCCCTGGTTTACTCATATCTTCACTGAATGCATGCTACTAATGGATTGTGGGAGATGTCAGAGAACACACAGTGAACTATGAAGCCCCCTTCACAGAACAGGTACAGTGAGGGCAGTGATGGTGCCATCCTACCTCAACTGTGTTTTGGTGCCAGGGTACTATGCCCTTTCTAGTTTATAACATGCCAGTAGCTGGCTGGAACTGGTGACAGGAGAAGGGGAATAATAGTTAACTGTGATTAATTCCTTAATTTAGGATGTTGATAAGGAATTCATATCTTCATTCTTTGACCTAAACATCCTTAACTGGACATGATGGTCCATAATAGGGGATTGATCTGAAACTGCTTTCAAGCAGTTCCCTTTGGAGCAGTATATTTATGTCAATGAATGCCCCAGTCTAACCAGTTTGCATTTGCAAGGCAACTATTAAAGTACTTTATTACTTGGAATTTCTACACTTAAATAGAAAGAATTAGAATCTTAAACCAGGGACAAGTAAATGCTTCTGAAGAGCCTTTACTATCATAAATGTTCAAGTTAACAGGGTATTTTACAAGGAGCTGAGCATATAAAAATATTCAAAGGCAAGTGTGTGAAACCATATTGGGTAAAGTAAAGGAAACTCTACCTCATTCTCTAAAGGTTTTGTAGAAGCACAATTAAACACTCCTAATAGCATTGTTACATACAGACCATCTGGCATGAAAGAAACACTTTTATATTTGTATGTCTATAAGTCCTGTAATAACTGTATTTTACTGGCAATAGAAACAGTCTATACTGTTTTGCTGTTTCCTCACCAAAACTGTAATTATGAAATGTTTCTGTCTTCAATAAAGGAATTTAATGGATACCAGTTTGTCATGTTAGGAAATAAGCATTGCTGAGTACACACGTTGTATAATTCTGCTGTTTATGGAAGCCAATATAAAATTAGAAGTTGAAAACTTCATTTAAAAAATGTTTTACTGAAGAGGCATATTGGATAAGGTCAATGAGGAGAGACACTAATAGTGATGAGATCTATGAGGTGTGTACTTAAAATTCGAAGGCCCAGGTCTATCTGCAATTACCCCCTGAAATCAAGGGACATTTCATCCAAGTAACTGACAGAAGAATCGGTCTCTAACTGTCAAATCTACATCTGTTTAGCCAAGCCTGGATACAGAGTCAGTTGTTTCACTAGAATAAGAACTGTTGGGCAAACCAAGTAGCTAAACTGCCTAGCTACTAAATATGTTGTTGTGAAACAGTTTGTAACATCATGTCAAACTTTGCTGCAGTGACTGACTGCAGCCCTTGTTCCCAAGGTTTTGGAGCCAAAAGCTCAAAAGAAGAAAGGCAGAAGACAGCTTAATACTTAATGTGCTTGCTTCACAGTGCAAGAGGCAAGAGATGATATCTTTTATTGGACCAACTATGTATTTGGGATAAAATTAGACAAGCTTTCAAATATAAGACATTCTTCCTCAGGTCTCTGATTATAGGAAGCGAGGTGCAGCAAGTTAAGCACAACATAGGGGATGGGCTGAGAGAAGTTCTCATTTAACCTTTAAGTGGCTGGTTTCTTGAATAGAATTCAAAGCTCAGAGTTAGGTGCCAAGATGCCATATAGGGGGCATGGAAAGTTAGACTCCCAAGAAAGATGATGCTAAAAACTTGCATTCTGAGTAGGGAGCCACCTAAGACTAGCTGGTAGGAAACACTAAGTACATGGTGCATCTAAAGCCCCATTCACTCTTTCTGCAGAGCCTACACAGCTGAGTCAGCTGTAGACAGTAGTCTCTCTCAGCCTGTGATCTGGAACTCTGCGGTGGGTACCACTATTGTTTTAAGGAACTGAGAAGTCTTACTCTTCTGTTTTAAGGTGCAAGCACAGGAGCTGGCACCACTGCTGCCATCCCCCTTCTATGGAATGTCCAGAGGGGTTCCAGGCCATCCGTAGAAGAACTTCAAACCACATCTCTCCTGCTCCCGTCCCGTCCCGTTCCCCCCCAGCATCACCCTGGTCACCTGGCTGCTATTGAAACTGTCATGGTGCAGGAAGAGAGGAGGGGCACCCTGCCCACTCTATTCCAACTGTCTAGTACTCAGCATCCTGCTGCTCTTCCCCTCTTCCTCCCCCCTGCCACTCTTAGGCATCTCTGCCCAAGGAACTAAAATTCTTGATCACACCTCTGAGCTTTCCTAATATAAGATTAAAAACATATCTGCACTAAAAAGGTTAATTTGGGACCTGATCTTGTGAAACGCCCCACATTCCTTAATAGGTGGGTTTCAAGGGGGCTGGTCTTTAAAGGGAGAAACTACTGCTTTCTGCAAAATCTTGAAAACCTACCAATTGCTACTGCTTGGAGCATCTCGGAGGGCACATCTACACGTGTTTTATTGTCCTTTTCCTAATGTGCATTAAATTTAATACCTCCAATATGAGGTACTAAATAAATGCACAGTAGTGCAAGAACACACTTTTTAGGTGATGTTTAATGTACAGTAACCTATTCTACTGCGTATTAGCATATTAGTACAGTCTTTTATGCACCACTTCAATGTGCAGTACAATAGGCTACTGCTCATTAAAGCGCATGTGTAGACATGCCCAAGGAGTGACAAAAGCTTTGCTAAATGCCTATGTATTTCTATCAGAGAAGTACATAGGCATCGGACTTCACATTGTTCTTTCTGGTCTTGAAGAATGCATATAGATTACAGAGCTTCTATTCTTGGCTACGTGGTTTCATAACTATAAAACTGAGGTGACCTGTGTTCTCTGCTCATGAAAAATTCCAGAGGTTCTAATAATTACAGTCCAAATTAAGACTTGGAATCCAGTACTTTGTGTTATACAAGGACTGTATTTCAGTATCAGTTTGGCGTTTCTTCTTCCTTTCCCTCTGCCTAGTTTTGGACACTAGCATTAATATATTGATGCCTGAAGAGTTACTCCAAATTTACACCTTGGCAACAACAAGCAGAATTTGGCTCAATGTCACCATAATTGTCCTCCATGTGCCTACAAAGAGGTGTTAACAGCAGAGCAAGAGTGTGGCAGTTGCTAGTCTGCCAATATTCTGAAATGCTAGAAAGAACTTCATTTGAATTTGCTTGATTGCATTTATACTAATTTACTTCATAAAATTCCCACCAGTCTCACAATCCAGCTATGTAAGAAGGATCTGTTTTTTTTGCACGATACAAAGTAGAATAGGACAAAAGTAGGTGGTAAGTCTGAAAATGATTTCATAAGTCAGTTCATCTCTAGTCTATCTTATTTTTAACTTTTGCATTTATTTAAAACAAACCATTAGATTAATGAAAAAATAGGCTCAATACTGGCCTAATGTTTGCTTTTAATTAAGTCAATGGGACATTTTTAACATTTTGTGCTAAATGAAGGTAAAAATAAACCTTATACAAAAGTAGCTGAGATCCAAACTGTGGCTAAGGCCATGATTTTAGTTCTGTTTTATTAGTTACATGTCATTAACTATAATAAGACTAACTTTAAGGAGTAAATAAAAAGGACTAAGATCTAAAATATGAATCAGACCCTTAACAAAGGTTGATTTTATTAAACTGTTAGAGTTCTCAATGAAGTGGAATGCTTCCAGCATTACAGATACCTGTGTATTCTTTACAGACAAAAGGGGCTTATTTATGAAGTCTTTTTAATTATTGTTTGTTGGGTGAAATGACAGTGAAGGGCCTAAGGGGCATTTGCACATTCATGTTATCTGCATCATGTCTTCCAAAACACTTGAGGTAGACTGAGACTGTTTTGATAGCATAGATAACATCCACTACAACAGTAGCTCCTGAATATGCATTTTTTAAAAATTCCTATATGTGTGCAGGCAAGTTGCCCTGGGTGTGCTGATGTATCAGAATATTGTACCTGGTACAACAGACAGGACCATATCAGTGGGCATGTGCCATTATTTTCTAGGCATTTATTACTGAAGACAATAGGAACACATCAATTTTACAGTCATTACAAGAGGCTGTGATGTTTTCCATGGATGTGCCAGGTTCTTGTAAACTTGTATGTAGTAGAGGTTGTGCTTCAAATTTAAACCCAGAGTGGAAGTGGCAGCCCAGATCCAAACTCAGGCCTGAAATTAACCCCCATATATAAATGCCTTCTAAAGTTTTTATCCAATGCTATTGAAGCCAATGGAAGACTACTCTGGAAATCATTAGGCACTGGATCAGGCCCTAAGAAAGATCAAATTTGGATTTGAATCTGATCTCCATCCAACTGTCTGGTTGGGAACCACAGCTGGGATTGGTGGGAAGGTTTGGAGGTTTGAACAGGGCAGTGTTTGGGAGGGGGAAGCCGGGGTTAGGGGGTGTTATTTGGGGAATCCTGCCTGTGGATTAATGGTTTATTGTGAGCTACTCTGAGCCTTTCAGATGGGGCAGGATGCACATCTAATAAATAGAAACATAAATAAAACTTTGATTTCTGTTAGCAATATTGTAAAATATCTTGGATGTATAACTTTTTAGGTGGCTCACAAATGAACTTTACACAAATGGCTGCAACAACTGACTAACAACGAAGTTCTACAATGAGAAAAGAAATGAATCCATGGACTGATTTGAACTTGTGATGAAAGCTATTAGGAAGAAAAGAGGTGAGGAAGTAATGAAAAATAGAGAAGTGCACTGAAGGGATAAGGAAAAAAAACCACAACTTTCCCTTTTTTTGACATTCCAGTCATTTCTACCCACTATCCTTGTAACAGGGTCAGTTGTGGGAACAGTGGAAACAAGACTGTGGTAGATATTTTGTATCCAATATTTTGGTTTCAAATTTGTGGCAGCCGCTCTCTCAAAGAATTCATCCATTCATGCTAGGCTTAAAAACATGAGTAAGAGCTCTTTAGTCAGCACAGAGATACAGAAAGATGGTAGCAGAGCCATAGGGTTAAGCCTACCAGATGAGCAACTCAGCTCAGTCAGACACTATGTACCATACAGGTAGATTAGTGGTGAAGCAGTGTGGTACATGCTACCAACATATGATTAAGACTTGAAGAATTAGATTTCTGTGTGTTAGGTCCTGATTTCCAGTCTTATTTGTATGATAATTATATATTCATATCTTGGATGTCTCTGTATGGGTCTCCACCTATTTATATGACCCACCCATCACCATAATATCTCAATACTTCTAAAAAGAAATTGTTTTTTCTCACTCTCTTCCTTCCAGTCTGTAGAGGAAACAGCTTAATTAGCTTGTTGGGTTTTGTGAGCATAAGAGACAGGGAATATGCTTTAACTGCAGGTATTTATGGACAGAGGGCCATGTTTTAAAGATACCTAAAGATTCAGATAGGAGCCTACTTAGATTCTAAGATGAGCCAAGGTGCCTATTTCCTACAAGGAGATGTTATCTGGATTTTTAACTGCTTAAATAAAATTAAACATCTGACTTCGAGTAACAAAAATCTTTGCCAGCTGAAGTTAATGGCAATGTCCCTTTGGACTGGTGAAAGATCCAGGTCTTGCTGAAGGAAAGGTACTGTAACTTTATGGAATTAGTTTTGCATTTAGCATTGACCCCAATAAAATCTAAAGTTAATTTTTCTCTTGCAGGAGTGTGTTTCACAACCTCCTCCTACTGGTTGACAATGTCATGGTTCCTTTGAAATGCAGCTGTTGGGAAAGCCATGATCATGAAAGAAGACGCAACCTTTCAGATACCCTGAGTCTCTCCTTTGGAGAGCCTTGATTATCAAAGCAGAAATCTTGCACTGGGCACCAGGATGACTTTTCCTACTAAGGAGATAGGTGGTTGCATTTCTACCCAGCAGAGGTTTTTCTAGTATTTGTAGCTTCATTCCTAGAGAAGGTGATTTCAACGGGGCTTTATTCAGGGACAGTGGCTGACTTGTACTTCTTTTTTTTGCAAGATGAATCTCCAAGACTGGAGGTCACAAATGTGTGGTTCACTGTGTCCTGATGCATTTGTTAGAATGAAGTACTTTCTTCTAGTAAGATACAAACTGAAATGTTGGGGGGGTTCTGCTGCCATATTTTTGAGCACACAGTAGATAAACCCAAAGGAACTTTAGGCTGATGTCCCCATAAGAACTACCATTTACTGTGTCAGACCATAGGTCAATTGTTCCCAGTATCCTGTCTCACACAGAGGCAGAGAGTAGAGGCTGATTTACCACTTGTACAGTGGAGGCCCTGTGAATTGATGACCTGGACTGGTCTGCGTCCCACCTAACTCATTCACTGCCAGATTTTTGGTCCAAAATTCACCAGCTTTCCCAATTCTTTTTAGAACTTCCTCGGGTCTCAGAGTTACTCTATTCTGACTCCTCATGCTCTTTTCTATGCTTCTTTTAATACATAGTGCTCTCTCT
>NW_005842809.1:363120-367020 GCF_000455745.1 Alligator sinensis | reverse complement strand
GCAGGAATGGGGAGCTGATGCTCTGGTGTAAATCGAACAGATTTATAGTGGTCTAAGTGAGAACACACGTAACACAGCGTCAAACAGACCAAAATCCAGAAGTCCCATTTTGGCACTCCTGTTGCACTTGTGGAGACCTGTAGGGCTACACTGAGAGCAGAATTTGGATCTCACGCTGTCCTGTGAGTGGCTTTGGTCTCCTTTCTCCTCTGATGTGTGCATTATGAAAGCTCATTCTTAACTCTGACTTCCTGCCAACTCTTATTTTCTATCACAACCTTCACATTATTTAAAGTTCTTTGAAATTAGAATTTGTATTCTGAGGGCATTTCCCAAGTCAGACACCTCCTATCCTGATGCATGAAACATAGTGTAACTCCTTAGGGTGTTCCACACCTGTGTTTGTTCAGTGCCAGAAGTTTGACTTAAATAACTTGACTCAGCAATCATATTGTAAGTGTGAAAGATTTTATTAATGCCCTGGCTACAGATTTATATTGTAGCTCAGAACTGTAACTGAGTGTGCATGGCAGGTAACTTGCATATGACTGACTTTATTTTAAAGATCATATATCTACAAACAGAAGTTGGGAGGCATGCATTTGCACTGGATGTGCCTGCTGGTCAGTTGTGTTCTTTTACACAATTTGAACTTGCACTGAGCTTCTTGTATGCAATCTGGAATGAGATCACATCTGTTTGTGACCCTGATTCTTTACACAGGCACAACAACAACAACAATTATATTTTCTGTATACGAAACTCTAAAAGTTTGGCCATATTACTTCAAAGCTAGTAAAAAATTTATTCTTCCCAAAGTTACAAAGGTATTTATGTGTTGTGAAAACTTTTTCAGGATTATTCAGCTAAAGCTGGAGGGAGTTGTTTATAGAGATGGGCTAAACTTTTAACAAAACATCTGAAAAAAATATTTTTGACAAAAATAGATTTTCAGAAAAACTGAAGTTGTTAGTCTTCATGAAAAGCTGAAAACTCTGAAACCCAAGATTATTTATGAGGAGGGGAAAATAAGGTTGTTGACTAGCTGAATTTTGAAAGTCACTATCAACTGATAGATTCTATCTTTTTTGTCACCATAAATTCTCCTTTCAGAATTCTTGTTGTTTTCTACCTTGCAAAAATATGCAGGGATATAATTTATGGGAGCTCAGCATCTTTTCCCACTCCAGAGAAGCTGTGTGCATTTGAATTGTCATATATTTGACAATGAAATCTAAATGTAAAAAAGCTGGGCTTGTTCACATCTAAACTTTTTAGAACTTCAGCCTTGTGGATCTATGCAATTTGCTTTTGACTTAAAAAAGAAAAATGCAAGCCCATTATCATACAAAGTTGGGAAATTTTGCTGTATCTCATTGCTTTGCTTTGGATGCCAGTGAGTTGTGCTGAAATTTTGAGAGCTTCTTGTCAAATTAAGCATAGTCAGCAGTAGAGACCAGGGACAGAAATGGATGCTTGTTAAATGGTACTAGGCAAATTGAAATGCATGGACATTTGAAAAAGATGCAAGAAGAAAATATTTGGAGGAGGCAGCAGCAAGTCAGTTTACGTGCACATTGCTAAAACAGCTAACTGCTGTTGCAGCATCTTTGCCAATAGTTCTCTTAATTAAGATCCACTTTAGTTCTGCAACCACAAGATCCTTGCTTAGCACATGATCAGTGCAGAAGAGATCGGAAAGGCTTACCATGTTTATTTTTGTTATTCTTGACTTAACCTGAAAAATTAGAGATTCCATCACAATTTATTGAGAAAAGTATAAATTGTTATGTTTAGAAGAAAAGACTGGCCTTGAGTCCTAGTTTAGTGACTTAAAAGATAAGTATTCAGTTTTTGGCTATATCACAGACTTCTTTGTGTTCCTGGATCCAGAGCTTGTGGTCTTCAGTGCAAATTGGAGCTGCAAAGGACCTTTTGTCACTGGTAGATTGGTCATATTGGAGTTTCACTTAGACCTACCCCCGTGACCTACCCATTATGCTGGAAGTGGCTAACTGGGTGTGGCTAAGCTGCCTATTGAGTTTGCACTTTCCTTTCAAAGGAAAAAAAATGTACTAGGTTATTACTGGCTGATATGATTCCATTTGTGTAATTTGCCAGATCAGATAATCCACCCATAAGGGTTTAAAAACAGGAAGGGATGGGTTGAGGTGCATCTAAAAGGGGTAGGTTGAGATGCAGCAAAGGCCCATCTGATCTCTTCTTTCCTGCCTCCTAATAAAGTATATTCAATTACTGAAGCTTTCTCTGTGGCGCTGATTTTTTTTTAAGTGAGCTGAGTTCCCATTGCCAGGGAAAATCTCCCATGACCTCCACTGCAGCAGTGAGAAGAAGATTCCAGCCTGGAGCCCCTTCACTCAGCACCTATTACATTTCTGTTTGTATCTTGTCCCTGTTCTGTCTTTTCCAGGTTAATCCAATTTTGAATGCCTGAGCTGCAAGAACATTTATTCCCTGATAACATGCATACATGCATGCACACACACACACACAACTTTTATTCATTTAGCTTACACTTAAAACCTGCTATGTCTCCAGCAATTTGGCCATGAACCCTTTGATGTCTACTGGCAGAATGACTCCAGGTTGTTTATCACAATTTTAACTTTTCAGGAAAATTACTCCTTCCACTTTCAGAGATGCATGATTGGATCTTTCTTCCCACCTGAAGAAAAATGTCAGTCTTGGGATTTACCCAGCCTCTTTGTCCTGCACAACAGCTGTCTTGTTTCTCCCTGGAGATTTTCCATATGTAGCTTATTCCTTTCAGACTTTGGTAACTTACTTTGAAGAAGGAATACATTACAAAAAAGAACAAAAGTTTTTCCTCCCACGATGGGAGATGGGTGTTTAAATCACACAGGACCATGGCTATATATAACCACACTCAATGGCAAGCATGTTCGCACCCCCACAGTGAGATTCCTATGCTGCATATCCTAGACCTATGTAGACTAGGGAGGGTTTACAGGTATAGGGATCCCATTTCACTGTCCTGACAAAGACTCGCAAAACTGCACTCTGTAGTGATAGGATATAATCACACCACATGCCCAGCCCTAACCCAAGCCAAACAAGCTTTCCAGTAAAAGCACAATTTTGCCAGTATAACTGCCTATACATGAAAGATTCTTCCAGTATTGCTATGTCAGTCTGGAATCATCACATCATCCTTTTGACTAACATCGCTATACCAGCAGAGGCGAACTTTACTTTTCTCCAGCTCAGAGTCAGGATGGACTGTGCCCTTCTGGTACAGCGTAGTGAAGTAATAGGAAAAACTACACACTTTTTACTTAAAGTAGTTAGTAATTGGTTCATTAAGACTAACAAACATGATTCTCCCTTCAGTTTAATGAAATTGCACTTGTTTAGATTTGGTTTTAAAACCAAAGAATCAGGCTCACTATATTAATGAATTTAGACATTTAACAAAATATAAGGGATAGCCAGCACAGGTTTGTTGTGGGTAGGTCTTGCTTGACCAATCTCATGTCCTTCTACAACCAGGTGACCTTTCACCTGGACAAGGGAGAAGAGATTGATGTTGTATATCTTGACTTCAAAAAAGCCTTTGACCTGGTTTCCCATAATCACCTCTTAGAGAAACTGGCCAATTGTCGCCTTGGGTCCTCCACGATCCACTGGCTGGAAAACTGGCTCTGGGGTCGGACCCAGAGGGTAGTAATTGATGGAAGTCACTCATTGTGGTGTCCTGTGACCAGTGGGGTCCCCCAAGGCTCTGTCCTTGGACCCATACTGTTCAACATCTTCATTAATGATGTGGACACTGGAGTCAGAAGCGGACTGGCCAAGTTCGCCGATGACACCAAACTTTGGGGAAAAGCATCCACACCAGAAGACAGACGGGTGATCCAG
>NW_005842809.1:351565-362784 GCF_000455745.1 Alligator sinensis | reverse complement strand
CGCATGATCAGAGGTCAGGGAAGCAGACCCTACGATGACAGGCTGAGAGCCCTGGGGCTCTTTAGCCTGGAAAAGCGCAGGCTCGGGGGTGATCTGATGGCCACCTATAAGTTTATCAGGGGTGACCACCAGTATCTGGGGGAACGTTTGTTCACCAGAGCGCCCTAAGGGATGACGACTAGGTTGAATGGTCATAAACTACTTCAAGATCGTTTCAGGCTGGACATAAGGAAGAATTTCTTTACTGTCTGAGCCCCCAAGGTCTGGAACAGCCTGCCACCGGAGGTGGTTCAAGCGCCTTCATTGAACACCTTCAAGAGCAAACTGGATGCTCATCTTGCTGGGATCCTATGAACCCAACTGACTTCCTGCCCTTCGGGCAGGGGGCTGGACTCGATGATCTTCCGAGGTCCCTTCCAGCCCTAATGTCCCTGAAATCTATGAAATAAGGCAAAACAGGATCTTGGAGTTAACCCCAAGCATCCAGAAATCATCACTCAGGACCTTGTATCTCAAAACTTTTTTTAACATCATGAGATTTTTAAAAAATCCATATTTGAGTTCTTTTCTTTCTAGTTACATTTAGCGCACACTTGCTTCATTTTTTCAGCCCAAAGCACTTGAAACTAACTCACAGTTCAAACAAAAGCTGAGATTCTTCTGCAGTTAGAACTAGTGGGGTTTTAAAAAAATGCACTCTCATTTCATGAGTTAGTGATCTGAATCAAGAGTGCTGAATCAAGGATATTTTCTGACAAGTTAAAAGGTCTACCATATATGGTTCTGGACATCTTAAATATGTACTGCTTTAGTGAACATATCATTATCATCTTCTCAATTTCCCTTCATCATTGTTCTCAGAAGAACTTTTAAAATTCTGTTCCCATTACTGCAGATACCACAGATTTAGAGAAGACGCTTCTACTTGTAATTGTAGATGGCACATGAAATGCTGAACCACTAAGCAGTGGTTTAGTAAGTAAGTGATTTCAAATCTGTAACCATCCATGCTATTAATACTAAGGGTTCTTGCCACACCACACTCTTTATGGGGCTTTGCCATTACAATCATGTATTTGTAAATCTATCCATCCTAAGTAAGTAAAATAAATACAGTAAGCTTGATCCAGAGTCCATTGAAAGCCTCCCTACTGACTTCAGTATCAAGGCTACAAAAGAATATGACTTTTCTCTGAAAGCAATTCAGGAGCAGTGACCTTGGTACTGCTGAGTGTTGCGCTGAGTGTTCTTTGGCTGCAGCTGAAGACCTAGGTAATAATTCTTGCTATTGATATGAGTACATGTATTTTAATAGAAATGCTCAAGATAGTAAATGCTGTAATTAGTAATAAGGATGACTTATTTGGGCCTAAAGACTTTAAAACAGAGAACGTGTCTTATTCCATTTATAAAATATCTATCGTTAGTGTAAGGGCTATATGGATAAAAATTGCCAGACTACTAAAGAGATTCTTCGAATGAACCAGAAATTATCCAGGAAGTTTCAGAAATTTCACTAAGTTTGGACCTGTCATGATTTTCAGCCTGAAGAAATCTGCTTGTGCTTCAGATGTTAGAGTTGTACCTATGAAATTCCAGCACTGCACCATTGGCTCAGAATAACAGAGTTTCGGGTGATGAAAGAGCTGTTCTCATGGAGTCCATGATAGCTATAGTAAAAGTCATTCTCAAATACTCCTGTCTGGACAGGAGCCTTTTCACTTTCAAACCAAACGGTTGTTTTATTGCTCAACAATAGATGGCGCTAAACTTCTACATGTCCAATCCTGTTAGCTAGAAACTATATTTTAAAATAATTAGGGCTGTAAGATAACACTCCAAAGGGTTATTCACTGAAGTTGACGAAAGTGTGTGGGCATGAAGAGCCAGGAAAACCAAGATGCTTCACCAGCTGGAGAAGTCTTAGGTGAGATGGATTGATTGCCAAAATGGGCTGCCAAAATAGACAAAGGGAAAGAACAGTGACAGGACTAGAGTAGGATTTGCAAATTCTTGAGGACAGCTATTGTGAATATCCTCTTTTTGGCTAAATCAGTTAACGCCTGTCCAGTTAAGCCTAGACACCTGTTGCCTCAGGATCTTGGGCAACACAAGTTAATACACCTGTGGTGATACTCAGTTTTGTTTGCAGTTTGCCCTAACTTGCCCATCACCCAGATTTATAGTCTCCACTGAGGGCTGGTATCATCTGGCAATGAAGATCAGGATTACAGTGCACTGGCAAAACTGACAAGAAAGTTTGTACTGTTCCATCCTCTGCCTCATGCCTGACTTGCAGCAGTACTCCTGTTCCTGACTTGCACACAAAACAATTTTATTTATTACTTGGAAGAACTGTGGGCTTGGTTTTGCAGTGTGAAGGAGGCTATGCTGGGGAGATGCAGCCTTTTTCTCATGCACACTCCCTCCCAGCAGGAAGCAAGTAGGCATTGTGGTATGCTCAGCATGGTTAAGCAACATTCGCGCCTTCCCAGCCCAAAGTGGAACATGCTGTAAGGGAGATGGAGACAAAGACAGGTTCTTCCAGAACTATTTCACCCTCACAAACACTGAAGAAATGAGATTTGTAGCAGCCAGAGCTTAGAAAAGCAGCATGCCTCCTAGGAGCAGGGGCACAGCTGGTGTTGCATGGCCAACCAAGTACTTCTCTAGAAGGCTAGCATCCCTACGCTAAGATGAGCAGCTGCCCACAGACCTCTAGTGGCTCTTTGAATGCCTCTCAAGTTACCCTTATGCAAGATCAAACCCTAGATCTGTACTTCACAAGTGCAAATATTATTTTACTTAGAGGGAAATGAAGTGGTGAGGGAAGGATGTATTCTGCAATGGTTGGTTGGGAAGCATATGCTGTCAGGAAGTTGGTGGGCAGCATTTGCCCATGAGAGGCATATCACTGAAAGCTCACACAAGGTTGTTTTCCTCAGCACTCCCCCCACCAAGGTACCCATAAGCATAACAGCAGGGGGATTTTTCCCCTTCACTTCACTTCTCAATAGGCTGTTCCTCAGATCTGTTTCTTTCAATTAAATTAATAAAATTAGAGTAGTCGTGCAGACGATGGCTGTGCTGAATTCAAGCTTCACAGTACACTAGTTTATAGGTTAGGGCCAGGTATAGCAGGGACTGAGCCAACACAAGTAAAGGTGTGAGAAAAGGAAGGACAGAAACCAAAAAATACTAGCCATGTTAAAAATGTGAACATTCAAGAACAAGATGTTCAGAAATCATAATGCTGAATGCATTTGAGTTCTGGAAATAACTGCACTTAAAAAAATATTCTGCAAAGATGTCTGAAATTGAGGGGAAACCTTACAAAGCTCATCAAAATTTACCAGCCCAGACCCTAGATCTAGTTGTTCATCATAGTGAAAAGTTAATACTCTTTCATGAAGCCATTCAAAAGCATTCCTTGTTTTGACTAGAGGAAAATAATGTTTTAAGGATCAAGTGCAACCCCAAAAGACAATATAATAAAAAGTGGCTGGAAACAATCTAATGCCATTAGAATAAAGGTGTTTCATTTATCCCAAAATCTACTAGTAGCTTTGCCACTTACCTATTTGTGTTTTATACCAGTTCATTTAATTTATCAATAGGACTTTCCTCAAAATGGGAATAATTATGCTTGTTTGCTTAGCACACAGGTTTTGTAAGAATTGAGGCTTATTTACTTTTCCAAACAGAGAAATGTTATTATTATTATGAATGTAATACACTGTATTTTAATAATGGAATATAACCAAAACATAAGGACAAAGCAAAATTATGGTACCCCTTATTAAGAAAGCAGTGCTCTCTATCTGTACTTGCACAGTCAAATAGCTAGAACTTTCACAAACAGGTAACACATGTGTGCGCGTGCGTGCACGCACACACACACACACACACACAGCTTTGATGCTTAAGTCAAGCTTCTGTGTCCTCATTTAGACTCTACAAGTAGTAGTGGTCTGTTTATCAAAGGGTTAAACAATCTGGATTCCCATTTGAGATTTGTAGGTCTTGAGTACATATAAAATGCTGGTAATTTTAATTTAGGTGCCTAAATACAGAAATAGGACTCTAAACTATAGGCAGCCAAGTTTGAAACCAGTGGCTCAGTGGCTTTGCACTACTTCAGAGGGAGAGAAAAGGTGACCATTTCTACTAACCAGCTGAGGGGCTACAAAGCTCTCCCTCTTCAATATTTTGGAACAAAGAGGGTATAGAGTAGAGACTTGGACTTATAAATCCAGCATAATTAAAATACTGAATCTTAACTATTAAAAGCACTCATAATAAAAAGACTCTCAAAGAGTTATTAAAAACCCAGAGTTTTCAATTACCACTAACTGAGGCAATAAATGCATATGCAGTTAGTGATGTGTCCTAATTATTTAAAAAAAAAACCCTTCTGTGCACCTTCTAATATGCTTTGACTGGTGACAGCAACAGGCTGTTTGAGGCAGAAATGGCCCAGCTGTTCCAGTGCCTCCTTTCTTCCAGAAGGTGTTGCTATTATACAGCTCTGTTAAGGACACAGTCATGTGGAAAGGTGGGTGGAATAAAATGTGGTAAGGCTGGATAAAAAAATGTAAACCATACTAAGTATATAGAATTCAGGGACAAGGATTTCTATTATGCAGGGAAAAGAGAGCCTTTAGTGTAGCATGTGTCCACACTATAAATAGTTTGGCAAAATGTAAACACCAAATATTTCCACCAGAGAGCTTTGCAGCTTCACATACAGTAGCCCTACTTTTCTTTTCATTAAGACTTCTTTTAATAAAGGGTTTTTTGTGGCATTAAGCTGGGAAAAATAGCAGCCACCTGTAAATTTTTTTAAACCTAACAGTACATACAGTACACCTATCAAAACCAAAGGAATTTGAAACCTGCAGACTTTTTAAAGTAAGTTCCACACATGATATAGAACAAATGCCATGTGTGCAACAAGCCAAGTAAATTAACAAAAGGGCAGGGGCATTTGCAATATTCCTTGAATAATTCAGGCTGAATAATTGGCTCTTTTCACACATGCACACCAAAGCTAAAATGTGTTTAAGGAGAAAAACATGCATTTTTATTGTACTGTATGGTGAGGGCCCTGATTATAGCAGCTATTAATCCCAAGCAAATATATTCTACACAGTAGTTTGGGGTGAGTGGAATACTTCCCTGAGTGTAGGTGTGTATTTGTGTGCAAATAGGGACAAGCATTTTGATTGCACCATTATTTAATGCTTCCCTTTGTATTCAGAAGTGACTATCTTTGTCTGTTCCCCAATAGATAGGTATCGCTAAACTGTTATTTCTAGATCACCATTGCCAAAGTGCTCAGAGACATGCCAAGGATTATACAGGACCAAGGTTGCTATAGGCTGATTTTTCCAAGGGTCTGAATTCTCTTACAATTGC
This sequence comes from Alligator sinensis, assembly GCF_000455745.1. Classification (NCBI taxonomy): domain Eukaryota; kingdom Metazoa; phylum Chordata; order Crocodylia; family Alligatoridae; genus Alligator; species Alligator sinensis. The sequence goes on along the minus strand of NW_005842809.1, from coordinate 357,366 downwards.
AGGTCAAGTCTGTAGAGGCATGGCACTTTTGGAAATAAGAGAATGAATTACTCCTAGAGGTGCAGGTTTCAAGCTCAGGCTAACATATTTTAGGAATTTATTCTTCAGCGCTGCCAAACCAGCACTTCTTACTAATTCTAAATTAACTATGGGTCCAATACTGGTAGTAAATGAGTTCCCTCCATTCTTACTGATTAGTGATTCTGAGTAGTTACGGTAGTATCGTGTGGGACTACAGGGCATTTAGTACTTCTTTATGAAGAAAAAAATGGTTTAAATTATCATAATTCTCAACTCACCAAAGCCCTAAAGTGACACATAATGTGTGACAACAAAACACAAGGAGGGACCCAATAAATCATTCCTGCAGGAAATTTAAAAAGATGCAGGATTCATTCCTTTAGCGAAAATAGTTCTGTCAGTTAATCAACAGGATACCATGTTTATTTAGTGCCTTTGGCACTAAAATGAATGACATCTCTTGAAATGAAGGACATTGAAGAGATATAATCTTGAGTTTTCAGAGAGAATAATAGTGAATAGGAAATCAAATATGCAATTTGCCTTCATACTTTTCCTTCATATAGACATTATGACCAGATGTTCAAAAGAGCTCAGGTCCAATTTAAGTAAAAAACTAGAGACAGATTTTCAAAAGTACTTAACACCCAGAAGCTCCCACTGTGATACTTAAACCATATTTTCAGAAAAACTCATCATGGTACACATGAAGCTCTTTTGAAAAGCTGGCTACTTAGCTGTTAGCTGTTAATATCAACCAGATAAGTCTTTGTGTTATATAGCAAAGGGCAAATTCCAGCATCTTTCGGTTGATTAATACGGTACCTGTGCACTTAGGCAGTATGTCTGAGTTGCACACAATGCAGCAATGTGCAGAGATATCAGAGATGATATTGGAATCAATATAAGTGCATTTTCACAGTGCTTTCTGCCCAGGCTAGCATAGCTGACTTCGCAGCTGGGATAATTAATTTGGGTGGAGTATCTTGCCAGTGCAGTCATACTGCTTTTCCTTACCCAAGCTAGCTCACTTATTGCTGTTTTGGCTATCTTTGATACCGAATTTTGCCATGAAGTCATGAGAGATGTGGCATGTTGGCACTTAAAGGAGACAGATGGCAACACTCTTGGCTAATCAGAACACAGCTTAATCACTCGAAAAACTTATCAAGGGATGTGATGATAGATTCTCCATTAATTGAAGTCTTTAAGTCTAAAATGAATGTTCTTCTGCAAGATATGCTGTAGCTCGACAGTATATGGGCTTGTTGTAGGACTGACTGGGTGAATGTCTGTGTTTTACTGAAGATCAGATTTCTTGGTCCTGATAGGACCTGCTGGCCTCAGAATCTATGAAGCCTTCAGTTTCAGTGTTAAAAAATCTTTTTCTTAATTTAACCATTCATTTTTGAGGAGATCTATTTTTTGAAGTGCCCCATAACAGCTTGTAACCCTGCATTTCACTTACTTAGCTGGATGTTATCTGACCCACAGGGACGATATGCAACCAAGGTATTACAATACTCAGCAATCATATCACATGTTTTACCTTAACCCTTAGGTTCATCCAAGCAGACTAGGTCCAGGGTTAAAAATGGCATTTCACTTCTGCCCTCTCCTGATCTAAATTTACAAATTGCATCATAATGAATTGGCTCAGTGGGGCCAATAAATTGGCCACAAAGGATGGAATCAGAAATGGTTAACCCCATGTATCATATCTTATACATAGTGCCCTATATAACTTAAAAACCAAAAGTTACTCTCCTCTAGAGAATGTGTGTGTTCACAAAACAATTCTTGTCATTGCTGTGAAGTTTGAAGTAGTCATGATGCATTATATGGACACAACCATGAGGTGGTTACTGTATTAATAACCATCTCACTAAATAGATCTATGCAACAAATAAATCTTACACAATGTAATAAATATTATGAAGAGAAATCAGCCTTAGCCCTTTCCTGCCATTTCAGTTTACTTTTCATTCCTTTGGATAGTATTGGAACCCAACAGAAAGGAGCATGAGCATCAAAAACAATTTTCAAAAAACCTATGGTAAGTGAATTTGGGATGTGATTCTTGTGATGGTTTGAGGGTATTCACCACTTTTGTCAAGGTAAGGGATGTGTGCCTACTCAAAGGCTAGCAGAACCTGAATATTCTCAGTGGGCTCTCAGGGACAATATTTTCCTGAATGGACAATTCTATCATTGGTTTGGTGGGACTTTATAAATATCTTTTGACTTTATCAATAGAATGATCCTACAGGCCTCTTCTCAAACTTTATCATGACAGGCTACCCTATTTTATGAATGTCATGTGACAACTCAGAAAGGATTGGAGATAACTAGAACACCTTTATAGCAAAGAACTCTTATACTAAAACGGAGTAATTCTGTCATACAGGTTTTTTTAAATCTTGTGCCTTATCCAGAAAGCAAAGAAACTGCGTGTAGTGCATACCTAGTCTTACCACCAATTTGTTTTAATAGTGAATATTTTGGTGAATTCAAGCTGTTTTCACTTAACAACTCAGCTAAACCTTTCTTTCTTTTTCTTTCTTTCTTTCTTTCTTTCTTTCAGTAATTCCCCACATCATGCTATCATGATTTTAGCATGTCCTCACTAGTGTTGTGTTCTCACAGTTTCAAAAGTACTGTTTGCAGAATACTGGCATAAGCTTGTGAAGCTCCTGACAGTATAAACTCAGAAACAAAGCCTACAATTCTGTTGCATCTACAGGAGGAATCCAGCAGAAGTCTGCCCCTGTTGCTCCCACTCCTATCAAACAGCAGGGTTTTGCTTGTTGGCTGTGTCATCATCTTCTGGTTGCAGAGAGGGAGGGCAGGAGGAAATCCATCCATGATTTTCAACAGACTCACAGAGCAGACAAATTTTGCTGGGGAAATGGCCCATACACAGTTTGTTGGCTAAATTCAGCAGCAGGGAAGCTTGCAGTTAATCAGTTCTGCCCTCACCACTGGGTTTCACAACAGTTGGAGCAATGTTCCAAGAGGAGGCAAGGATGATTCAGTGCTTGAACAAATAAGGAATTAGCACAATAATGTTAAGAAAGGAATATTATTACAAACTGCTACTTTCCCCCCTGCCTTTGCTAGATTTTATTTATTAAAAAAGACCAAAAAGACCCCCAACCCTGAGTAGTGGTAGAACCTTTAAAGTCTCTGATTATAAATATTATGGATTGGATCATGGTTTGCTGGAGCTTAGCTGGGGGATGGCACAGGGAACTTTTCGTGGACTCTTGTACAGGGGCTAGGAATTCTCCCAGCCCTTGCCATTGCAGCATGCAGTGACTGAGAGAGTTAATGGCAGGCAGTGTTCTCACACACCCCAGGGCAGTCTGAGGAGAAGACATGAGCTGTCCTCTGATGACTTGGACAACAGAATTAAATTTACACAGGGTACATACCACGTCTTCCAAAGTATACAGAAGTCTCCTCAGGCCCACATTCTCCAATCAACTCAAGAGGCCCAATGTCCCACTCTAGATGGTGCCTCCTCTTCACTCTAACCCTCAGGCAAGCAATGGCTTAAAAAAACAATTTTGTGCTGCTCTCAAGTTTAACATCAAGAATGCAAATAAAGAAAATAAATGAACAAAACAGAGGACTTTCTGCAACTGATCTAGTCATTAGTTCATCTTTCTTGTCATATTTTCTCTTGAATTATTTAGCCAGTGCACAAACTTCTGGACTTTTCAGGAAACAGTGAATTCTCAATGCCCCAACAGTAACAGTAGCAAAAGCACTTATTTCTGTTCATGTCTATCAGGACTAGAACTGAGTAAGTATTACATGTAAATTCCTGACCTTCAGTTTTGAGCCTCAATTCTTCCAACAGAAATGTGTGAGCAGACCCTTGTGTCTTCACAACTACCCTCTCCTTTATCTCCTTTATAACACAACAGATGAGTTCTGCAAAACCCATGAAATTATCAAACAGAAGGGAGAAATTCCAAGCAGGAGAATCGACCTACAGCGTAGAACTCTACCCAGAGATACGAAACAATGTGAGCGTCACGGCATTCCGAACTAAGGACCTGATGCAGGAAAGCACATCATTACTAACTCAATGGGACTCAACCATGGATTAAAAGTAGGGGTGCACCGATAGAGATTTTTGGCGCCAATACTGATAGCCAATTTTTAAGGAGGCATATCAGCCGATACTGATCCAATCTCTGATATAGCATGGAGAGCTGAGTGCAGCTGGTAAGTCTGTTGTGGTGGAACGGGAGGGGGAGGGGGAAGGGCCATGGGGGCTCAGATCAAGGCCCCTGTGGTGAGGGAGGGAGTGGGGCAAAGGCAGGGGGACCTGGGGCAAACGCTGCCCAGCTGGGATGGAGCTGTGGCTTGTCCAGAGTTGCAGGGGTGGCTCCCGCTGCTGTACTACAGAAGGGGTAGGGGGTGGGGAGTGGCATGTGCCCCCTGGATCTGCCCAGGGCTCATCTGGGGGGCACCCCACCACTGCACACACCCCAGAAGGGCATGGGGGGGGGGGGCATGTGCTCTTGGGTCTGTGCAGGGCAGGGTGGCTGCTGCTGTGGGCTGGGGATGGGACTGCGCTGGGCTCTTCCCAGCGGGGCTGGGCAAGGCTGTGCTCAGGGTGGGTCGTGGCGGCGTTGGGAGGGAGAACTACAGGGGGGACTTCAGCCATCCCAAAATTCACAGTAGCCCCCCAACCCCCTCTCCCAGCACCACTGCCACCCACCCTGGGCACAGCCCAGCTTAGCCCCCCTGCCAGGAAGAGCCTGGTACAGCCCTAGCCCCGGCCCCAGCCCACAGCAGCAGCCATCCTACCTTGCACAGATCCAGGGGCACACGCCCCCCCTCCCCATGCCCTTTTGGGGTGTGCACAGTGGTGGGAGCCGCCCCCCCATACCACCCGGATGAGCCACGGCTCTGTCCTGTGCCCCACCCTGCCCCTGGCTGGGTAGTACCTGCCCCAGTCCCACTCTCTCCCTTGCCACGGGGGCCTTGATCTGCTCCCCCATGCCCCCCTCCCCATCCACCACAACATTCTTACCAGCTGCATGCAGTTCTCCAAGCTGCCGGGCTGTGCTCCTTGCCCCCTATGTGCTGCACTGAAGCTGCACACATGCACGGGGCATTTGTCAGCCATATTATTGGTCACATCAGGTCAATTTCCGATACAGCCAATTTTTTTTATATCGGTGCCGATCAGAAAGCGAACCAATGTATCAGTGTACCTCTAATTGAAAGATAAACTCATGGTTTTGTGATACCATGAATTGTGACCTATCTATCTCTTTGACTTTGTTTTACCCCAACAAGTGTCTCTTACAAAGCCCAATGATTTCATCAGAAAAATTCCCTTTGTCTAAGGGTTTAGGTTGTAGCCGTGTTGGTCTAAGGATATAGGCAGACAAGGTTCCTTGGGTGAATTTGATATCTTTTATTAGACCAACCCAAATGGTTGGAGAATAGTTATTAAGCAAGCTTTCGGGTTCAAAAACCCTTCGTCAGGCTCAGAAAGCTGCAGCAGTTGGTGTGTGCTCTTCCTGGATGGAATGAAAAGTAAAGAAGCCAGGGGCTGGGCTGGGCTGGGGAGTCAGTTGCCAGGCAGATTATAATGTATCAAAAATCCAATGTCTATGTTTAGTCCCTGATCTCTAGTATTCAGCAGGTTGATGAAATGGAGCTCATAGGCTCGTCTCTGGGATGTGCTGTGTAAGACTTCCTCAAGAACTGCACCATCAAACCCTTGCTGTACTTACGATATATCAATGACATCT